>NC_091562.1:22532896-22549759 GCF_042767895.1 Penaeus vannamei
ATCATTATTGTCAATAATAAAGGAATCATCATGGAAATCATCATAATTACCTGAATTAATGTTAAAATCCTCATAATTACCATTAAAAAGCGAAATTGTTTTTTTTCGACGTTTCTCTCAAATGGCTGTAATACCTTAGATTTTGACTTTTTTCGACTTCTGGGATTTTATTACTTCTGTCCTTTATTTCATTATAAAGTGAATGAATGATAATTATTATGGTCATTATTATCATTAGTCATCATTTTTATGATTATTATCATTACTGTCATAATTTTTATGATTATTATCAGTACAGTCATTATCATCATTATTGGAGTTATAATAATTATTATGCTAATTATTATTGCTATATTTATCATTATAACTATTTATATAATGCTAATAGCAATAATGATGATCTTAGAAATAAGAATGATAATAATAATAATTATAATGACAATGATAATGATGTTATTATTATTTCTATTACCATTATTACTATGGAAATTATTGGAAAAGAGTTAATTATTGCTATTAATGCAGTAATTCTCAAGATTATCATTATAATTACGACTTTATCATTATTGTTGTCATTTTCATTGTCATTATCATCATAATTATCATCATTATTGTCAATAATAAAGAAATCATCAGGGAAATCATCATAATTACCTAAATTAATGTTAAAATCCTCATAATTACCATTAAAAAGTGAAAACAGTTTTTTTTCGACATTTCTCTGAGAAGGCTGTAATACGCTTGATTTTGCCGTTTTTTTCGACTATTGGGATTTTATTACTTCTGGCCTTTATTTCATTATAAATGGACTGAATAATAATTATCATCATCATTATTATCATTACTGTCATCATTTTTATGATTGTTATCATTATAGTCAATACCATCATGTTTATCATTATTATTATCATTATTGCATTTATAATCATTATTATGCTAATTATTATTGCTATTTTTATCATAACTATTTATATAATGATAATAGCAATAATGATGATCTTAGAAATAATAATGACAACAATAATTATAATGATAATGATAATGATATTATTATTTCTGTTGCCATTATTAGTATGGAAATTATTGGAATAGAGTTAGTTATTGCTATTATTGCAGTAATTATAAAGATTATCTTTATAATTATAACTATCATTATTATCATTATTATTGTCATTATAAATGCCATTATCATCATAATTATCATCATTATTGTCAATAATAAAGGAATCATCATAGAAATCATCATAATTACCTGAATTAATGTCAAAATCCTCATAATTACTATCAAGAAGCGAAAAGGTTTTTTTCGACGTTTTTCTCAAAAGGCAGTTATAATAATTATCATGCTAGTTATTATAACTATTTTATCATTATAACTATTTATATAATGATAATAGCAATAATGATGATCTTAGAAAATATAATGACAATAATAATTATAATGACAATGATAATGATCTTATTATTATTTCTATTGCCATTATTAGTATGGAAATTATTGAACTTATAATAATTATTATTGCTATTTTCATCATTATAACTATTTATATAATGATGATAGCAATAATGATGATCTTAGAAATAAGAATGACAATAATAATAATTATAATGACAATGATAATGATGTTATTATTTCTATCGCCATTATTAGTATGGAAATTATTGGAATAGAGTGAATTATTGCTATTATTGCAGCAATTCTCAAGATTATCATCATAATTACTTTTACATTTTTATCATTATCATTGTCATTATCATTCTCATTATCATCATACTTATCATCAATATTGTCAATAATAAAAGAATAATCATGGAAATTATCAAAATTACCTGAATTAATGTTAAAATCCTCATAATTACCATTAAAAAGCGAAAAGTTTTTTTTTTACATTTCTCTCAAAAGAAACGCTAGATTTTGCCTTTTTTCGACTTTTGGGATTTTATTACATATGGCCTTTTTTCATTATAAATGGACTGAATGATAATTATTATCATCATTATTATCATTACTGTCATTATTTTTATGATTATTATCATTATTATTATCATCATTATTGCAGTTGTAATATTTATTATGCTAATTATTATACCTATATAATGATAATAGCAATAATGATGATCTTAGAAATAATAATGACTAATAATAATTATAATGACAATGATAATGATATTATTATTATTTCTATTGCCATTATTAGTATGGAAATCATTGGAATAGAGTTAATTATTGCTATTATTGGAGTAATTATCAAGATTATCATTATAATTATGACTTTATCATTACTATTGTCATTATCATTGTCATTATAATCATAATTATCATCAATTTTGTCAATAATAAAAATCATCATGGAAATCATCATAATTACCTGAATTGATGTCAAAATCCTCATAATTACCATGAAAAAGTGAAAAGCGTTTTTTTTTTTTTTTTTTGCGTTTCTCTCAAAAGGCTGTAATACGAAAATTTTGCCGTTTCTTCGACTTTTGGGATTTTATTACTTCTGACATTTATTTCATTATAAATTGACTGAATGATAATTATCATTATTATCATTACTGTCATCATTTTTATGATTATTATCATTATAGTCATTATCATCATGATTATCATTATCATTATCATCATTAAATTAAGTTAAAATAGTTATTATGCTAATTTTTATTGCTATTTTTATCATTATCACTATTCATATAATGATAATAGCAATAATGATGATCTTAGTAATAATAATGACTATAATAATTATTATAATGACAATGATAATGATGTTATTATTTCTATTGCCATTATTTGTATGGAAATTATTGGAATAGACTTCATTATTGCTATTATTGCAGTAATTATCAAGATTATCATTATAATTATGACTTCATCATTATCATTATTATTGTCATTATCATTGTCATTATCATCATAGTTATCATCATTATAGTCAATAATAAAGGAATCATCATGGAAATCATCATGATTACCTGAATTAATGTTACAATCCTCCTAATTACCATTAAAAAGCGAAAAGGGTTTTTCGACGTTTCTCTCAAAAGGCTGTAATACGCTAGATTTTGCCGCTTTTTCGACTTTTGGGATTTTATTACTTCTGGCCTTTATTTCATTATAAATGGACTGAATGATGATTATTATCATCATTATTATCATTACTGTCATCATTTTTATTATTATTATCATTATAGTCATTATGATCATGATTATCATTATTATTATCATCATTATTGCAGTTATAATCATTATTGTGCTAATTATTATTGCTAATTTTATCATTATAACTATTTATATAATGACAATAGCAATAATGATGATCTTAGAAATAATAATGACAATAATAATAATTTTAATGACAATGATAATAATATTATTATTTCTATTGTCATCATTAGTATGGAAATTATTGGAATAGAGTTAATTATTGCTATTATTGCAGTAATTATCAAGATTATCATTATAATTATGACTTTACCATAATTGTCATTATTATACTCATTATCATTGTCATTATCATCATAATTATCATCATCATTGTAAAAAATAAAGGAATCATCATGGAAATCATCATGATTACCTGAATTAATGTTAAAATTCTCATAATTACCATTAAATAGCGTTTTTTTCGACGTTTCTCTCAGTTATACCATAGATTTTACCGTTTTTTTCCGAATTTTGAGATTTTATTACTTCTGGCCTTTATTTCATTATAAATGGACTGAATGATAATTATCATCATCATTATTATCATTACTGTCATCATTTTTATGATTATTATCATTATAGTCATTATGATCATGATTATCATTATTATTATCATCATTATTGCAGTTATAATAATCATTATGCTAATTATTATTGCTATTTTTATCATTATAACTATCTATATTATGATAATAGCAACAATGATGATCTTAGAAATAATAATGACAATAATAATTATTACAATGACAATGATAATCATATTATATCTATTGCCATTATTAGTATGGAAATTATTGGAATAAAATTAATTATTGCTATTATTGCAGTAATTATCAAGATTATCATTATAATTATGACTTTATCATCATTATCATTATCATTGTCATTATCATTGTCATTATCATCATAATTATCATTTTTGTCAATAATAAAGGAATCATCATGGAAATCATCAGAATTACCTGAATTAATGTTAAAATCCTCATAATCACCATTAAAAAGCGAAAAGGCTTTTTTTCGACGTTTCTCTGAAAAAGCTGTAATACGCTAGATTTAGCCATTTTTTTCGAATTTGGGGATTTTATTACTTCTGGCCTTTATTTCATTATACATTGACTGAATGATAATTATTATCATCATTATTATCATTACTGTCATCATTTTATGATTATTATCATTATTGTCATTATCATGATTATCATTATTATTATCATCATTATTGAAGTTATAATAATTATTATACTAATTATTATTGCTATTTTGATCATTGTAACTATTTATATAATGATAATATCATAATGGTGATTTTAGAAATAATAATAACAATAATCATAATTATAATGACAATGATAATGATGTTATTATTATTTCTATTGCCATTATTAGTATGGAAATTATTGGAATAGAGTTAATTATTGCTATTATTGCAGCAATTATCAAGATTATCATTATAATTATGACTTTATCATTATTATCATTATTATTGTCATTATCATCATTATCATCCTAATTATCATCTTTATTGTCAATAATAAAGGAATCATGATGGAAATCATCATAATTACATGAATTGATGTTAAAATCCTCATAATTACCATTAAAAAGCGGAAAGGGTTTTTTTCGACGTTTCTATCAAAAGGCTTTATTTCATTATAAATAGACTAGATAATAATTATTATCATTATTATCATTACTGTCATCATTTTTATGATTATTATCATTATACTTATTATCATCATGATTATCATTATCATTATCATCATTATTGCAGTTATAATAATTATTATGCTAATTTTATTGCTATTTTTTACATTATAACTATTTATATAATGATAATAGCAATAAAGATTATCTTAGAAATAATAATGACAATAAAAATAATTATAATGACAATGATAATATTATTTCTATTGCCATTATTAGTATGGAAATTATTGGAATAGAGTTAATTATTGCTATTATTGCAGTAATTGTCAATTGCCTTAATTAGATGGTCTCTGATACGCCTCAGAAGGATGCGGGCAAGAACCTTGCCTGGTACACTGAGCAGTTTGATGCCACGGTGATTGCTGCAGTCCCATCGGTCCCCCTTCCCCTTCCAGAGAGGGATGACCACACCCTTTAACAGGTCAGAGGGAACAGTACCGGACTGCCAAATGGCAGCCAGGACAGCATGCAATCCCCGCGCCATAGGTTCACCACCAGTCTTTAACATTTCAGCTGCGATGCCGCAAATACCCGCTGCTTTACCACTCTTCAGCTTGGAAATCGCCTCCCTAACCTCAGCTAGGGAGGGAGGGTCCTTGCTAATGGGTGGGTCCGGCAGCAGAATCACGGCACTACCCACATCCAAGTTAACTGTTAGAGGGTCAACTTGATACAACTGCTCAAAATATTCAGCCCAACGCTCCCTCACCGCAACAGGATCTGAGACAATCTGTCCACCCACTAAGCGAACTGCAGTCACCTGTGAAGAGGGCTTGGAGTTCAGTTTTCTCAAGGCTTGGTATGCAGGACGAAGGTCATTTACTAAGAAATGGCCTTCAACCTCCTCAGCAAGATTCCTAATAAACTGTTCCTTGTCCCTTCTTAACAGAGACCGAGTTCTGTGCACGTGAGAACGATGCAAATCCCGATCCCCTGCCAGACGAGCCACACGGCAGGCATCAGTGGCTTCCAGTGTCTCCTGAGAGATTGAATTCTGTCTTGCTCTCTCTCTTGATTCTTGGGCTGCATCAAGCATTTCACGCTTGAAGGTGTCCCGCAGAAGTACAGGGTCCGTCAGATTGTCAAGCGCTGTGAATCGATCAGAGATTGTCTCAGCAAACCTCCGAGCACACTCCCTCTCCTTCAGCCTGTCCAGATGAAACACCCTAGGGTGGTCATTGGGCCGCTGGGGAGTTTTGAAGTGTACCCGGAGGATAGCCACAACTAATCTATGGTCAGTACCACAGAACTCAGCACTCCTATACACCCTGCACTTCTGGAGGATCCTCCAACGAGTGCTAACGAGAATGTGGTCGATCTTCTTGGTTGCATTACCCGCATCGGTGTACCATGTCCAACGATGTGGTTCTGGGCGCTGGTACCAGGAGCCAGAAATCCTCAGTTTCTGTGATCTAGCAAAATCCCGGAAAAGGAGGGAATTCTCGCTGCCGGTATTAACTCCCGAACCATGAGGACCGACTGACATCTCATAGCCAGCTCGATCGCAGCCAGATACTGCATTGAAGTCACCCAGAACAATACCAATATCTCGCCAGGGACAACTGTCTGCCACGAATGCAAGTTTGGCGTAGAACATCTCTTTCACATCAAGTTTACAAACATCGGTAGGAGCGTCCACAGAAATAAGAGACATGAAGCCCAAAGACAGATTCAGTCTCATCACCATTATACGCTCATCGACTGGAGTGAACTCTACCACTGAGGGCTGGAGCCTACCGGAGACAGCTATGGCTACTCCCTGGAAATGGTGACCATCGCTGCGGCCTGACCAGTAATAGGTGTAGCCACCTACACTGGTCGTACCGCTGCCAGGTCTTCTCACCTCGGAGAGAGAAGCCACCCCTACTCTCAGCCTCCCCAGTTCCCTCGATAGCAGGGGTAACCGATCATTCTGACGTAAAGAGCAGACGTTCCAAGCCCCCACCCTGACTTCCCGCCTGAGGTTAACCCTCGGGCAGTCGCTCCGGGTGGACGCCACCTCTGCCACCCCCGCCGACGATGCCCCACAATTTTGATGATAATGACAATGATAATGACAATAATAATGATAATAATGATAAAGTCATAATTATAATGATAATCTTGATCATTACTGCAATAATAGCAATAATTAACTCTATTCCAATAATGTCCATACTAATAATGGCAATAGAAATAATATCATATCATTGTCATTAAAATTATTATTATTGTCATTATTATTTCTAAGATCATCATTATTGCTATTATCATTATATAAATAGTTATAATGATAAAAATAGCAATAATGATTAGCATAATAATTATTATAACTGCAATAATGATAATAATAATGATAATCATGATGATGATGACTATAATGATAATAATCATAAAAATGATGACAGTAATGATAATAATGATGATAATAATTATCATTCAGTCCATAAAGGCCAGAAGTAATAAAATCCCAAAAGTCGAAAAAACGGCAAAATCTAGCGTTTTACAGCCTTTTGAGAGAAACGTCTAAAAAAAAAACCCTTTTCGCTTTGTGATGGCAATTATGAGGATTTTAACATTAATTCAGGTAATTATGATGATTTCCCTGATGATTCTTTCATTATTGACAATAATGATAATTATGAAGATAATGACAATGGTAATGACAATAATAATGATAATGATAAGGACGTAATGATAATGATAAAGACGTAATTATAATGATAATCTTGATAATTACTGCAATAATAGCAATAATTAACTCTATTCCAATAATTTCCATACTAATAATGGCAATAGAAATAATAATAACATCCTTATCATTGTCATTATAATTATTATTATTGTCATTATTATTTCTAAGATCATCATTATCGCTATTATCATTATATAAATAGTTATAATGATGAAAATAGCAATAATAATTAGCATAATAATTATTATAACTGTTATAAGGATGATAATAATGATAGTCATGATGATAATGACTACAATGATAATGATGATTAGTATCATTATAGTCATTATCATCATGATTATCATCATTATCATCATCATTACTGCAGTTATAATGATTATTATGTTAATTATTATAGCTATTTTCATCATCATAACTATTTTTATAATGATAATAGCAATAATGATAATTTTAGAAATAATAATGACAATAGTAATGATTATAATGACAATGATAATGATGTTATTATTTCTATTGTTATTATTAGTCTGAAAATTATTGGAATAGAGTTGATTATTGCTATTATTGCAGTAATTATGAAAATTATTATAATTATGATTTTATCATTATCATTATTATTGTTATTATCATGGTCATTATCATGATTATCCTCATTTTTGCATATAATGAAGGAATTATCATGAAAATATTCACAATTCCCTGAATTAATGTTAAAATCCTCACAATAACCAGTAAAAAGGAAAAAGTTTTTTTTCGTTTTTCTGAAAGGGCTGTAATACGCTCGATTTTGCCGTTTTTTCGACTTTTGGGATTTTATGACTTTTGGCCTTTATTTCATTGTAAATGGAAAGGATAATAATTATCATTGTTATCATTATTCTCATTATTCATATGATTATTATCATTATAATCATTATCATCATAATTATCATCATTATTATCATCATTATTTCAGTTATAATGATTATTATGCTAATTATTATAGCCATTTTCATCATCATAACTATTTTTATAATGATAATAGCAATAATTTATAATTTTAGAAATAATAATGGCAATAGTGATAATTATACTGACAATTATAATGATTTCTATAATTATTTCTATTGTCATTATTAGTCTAAAAAATATTGGAATAGAGTTGATTATTACTATTATTGCAGTAATTATCAAAATTATCCTCATGATTTTGATTTTATCATTATCATTATTATTGTCCTTATCATTGTCATTATTATCATGAAAATCATCACAATTACCTGAATTAATGTTAAAATCCTCATAATTACCAATAAAAAGCGAAAAGGTTTTTTTTCGACGTTTCTCTCAAAAGGCTGTAATACGCTATATTTTGCCGTTATTTCGACTTATGAGATTTTATTACTTTTGGCCTTTATTTCATTATAAATTGACTGGGTAATAATTATCATCAATATTATCATTACTGTCATTAATCTTATGATTATTATCATTATAGTCATTATCATCATGATAATCATTATTATCATCATTATTCCAGTTCTAATGATTACTATGCAAATTATTATAGCTATTTTCATCATCATAAGTATTTTTATAATGATAATAGCAATAATGATAATTTTAGAAATAATAATGACAATAGTAATAATTATAATGACAATGATAATGATATTATTTCTATTGTCATTATTAGCCTGAAAATTATTAGAATAGAGTTAATTATTCCTATTATTGCAGTAATTATCAAAATTAACATTATAATTATGATTTTATCATTATTATCATTATTATTGTTATCATTGTTATCATCATAATTATCATCATTATTGCATATAATGAAGGAATAATCATGAAAATCATCACAATTACATGAATTAATGATAAAACCCTCATAGTTACCAATAAAAAGCGAAAAGGATTTTTTTTCGACGTTTCTCTGAAAAGGTTGTAATACGATAGATTTTGCCGTTTATGCGACTTACGGGATTTTATTACTTTTGGCCTTTATTTCATTATAGATAGACTGGATAATCAGTATTATCATCATTATTATCATTACTGTCATTATTCTTATGATTATTATCATTATAGTCATTATCACCATGATTATCATCATGATTATCATCATTATGGCAGTTACAATGATTATTATGCTAATTATTATAGCTATTTTCATCATCATAACTATTTTATAATGATAATAGCAATAATGATAATTTTAGAAATAATAATGACAATAATAAGAATTATAATGACAATGATAATGATATTATTATTTCTATTGTTATTATTAGTCTCAAAAATATTGGAATAGTGTTGATTATTGCTATTATTGCAGTAACTATAGAAAATATCCTTATAATTATGATTTTATCATTATCATTATTATTGTCATTATCATTGTCATTATCATCATGATTATCATTATTATTGCATATAAGGAAGGAATTATCATGAAAATCATCACAATTCCCTGAATCAATGTTAAAATCCTCATAATTACCAATAAAAAGCGGAATTTTTTTTCGACGTTTCTCTGAAAAAGGCCGTAATACGCTAGATTTTGTCGTCTTTCCGACTTTTGGGATTTTATTACTTTTGGCCTTTATTTAATTATAAATCGATTGGATAATAATTATCATCATCATTATTATCATTGCTGTCATTATTCTTATGATTATTATCATTTTAGTCATTATCATCAAGATTATCATCAATACTATCATCATCATTGCAGGCTTATTGATTATTATGCTAATTATCATAGCTATTTTCATCGTCATGACTATTTTTTAATGATAATAGCAATAATGATAATTTTAGAAATAATAATGAAAATAGTAATAATTATAATGGCAATGATAATGATGTTATTATTTCTATTGTCATTATTAGTCATTATCATTGTCATTATCATCATAATTATCATCATTATTGCATATAATGAAGGAATCATCATGAAAATCAGCACAATTCCCTGAATTAATGTTAAAATCCTCATAATTACCAATAAACAGCAAAAAGTTTTTTTTTCGACGTTTTTCTCAAAAGGCTGTAAAACGCTTAATTTTGCCGTTGTTTCGACTTATGGGATTTTATTACTTTTGGCCTTTATTTCATTATAAATGGACTGGATAATAATTATTATCACCATTATAATCATTACTGTCATTATTCTTATGATTATTATCATTATAGTCATTATCATGATTATCATCATTATTATCATCAATATTGTAGTTGTAATGATGACTATGCAAATTATTATAGCTTTTTTCATCATCATAATGATAATAGCAATAATGATAATTTTAGAAATAATAATGACAATAACAAATATTATAATGACAATGATAATGATGTTATTATTATTTCTATTATCATTATTAGTCTTAAGATAAATCATCTTAATTATCATCATTATTGCATATAATGAAGGAATTATCAAGAAAATCATCACAATTACCTGAATTAATGTTAAAATCCCCATAATTACCAATAAAAAGCGATTTGACGTTTTTTTCGACGTTTCTCTCAGAAGCCTGTAATGCTCTCGATTTTGCCGTTTTTTCGACTTAGGGGATTTTATTACTTTTGGTGTCGATTTCATTATAAATGGACTGAATAATAATTATTATCATCATTATTATCATTACTGTCATTATTCTTATGATTATTATCATTATAGTCATTATCATCATGATTATCATCATTATTATCATCATTCTTGCAGTTATAATGATTATTATGCTAATTATTAGAGCTATTTTCATCACCATAACTATTTTTATAATGATAATTTTAGAAATAATAATGAGAATAGTAATAATCATAATGACAATGATAATGATGTTATTAAACCTTATGTAAGAAAACGAAATTTGGAGTTTCCTGGTCAAATTTGAGCCTAACCAAACCTAACCTAACCTAACCTCACCAAATTCCAGCTAATGTAACTTAACCTCCATTAAACTGATTTAATATAACCCTTATGTAAGAAAACGAAATTTGGAGTCTCCTGGTCAAATTTGAGCCTAGCCTAACCTAACCTACCCTCACCAAATTCCAGCTAATGTAAACTAACCTCCATTAAACTGATTTAATATAAACCTTATGTAACAAAACGAAATTTGGAGTCTCCTGGTCAAATTTGAGCCTAACTTAACCTAATCTCACCAAATTCCACATTATGTAATCTAACCTCCATTAAACTGATTTAATGTAAACGTTATGTAAGAAAACGAACTTTGGAGTCTCCTGGTCAAATTTGAGCCTAGCCTAACCTAACCTAACCTAACCTAACCTAACCTAACCAAACCTAACCTAACCTATACTAACCTCACCAAATTCCAGTTCATATAACCTAACCTCCATTAAACTGATTTAACATGAACCTTATGTAAGAAAACGAAATTTTGAGTCTCCTGGTCAAATTTGAGCCGAACCTAACCTCACCAAACTCCAGCTACTGTAACTTAACCTCCATTAAACTGATTTAATATAAACCTTATGTAAGAAAACGAAATTTGGAGTCTCCTGGTCAAATTTGAACCTAACCTAACCTAACTTAACCTAACCTCACCAAATTCCAGTTAATGTAACCTAAACTCCATTATACTGATTTGATATAAACCTTATGTAAGAAAACGAACTTTGGAGTCTCCTGGTCAAATTTGACCCTAACCTAACCTAACCAAACCTAACCTAACCTAAGCTAACCTATACTAACCTCACCAAATTCCAGTTCATATAACCTAACCTCCATTAAACTGATTTAATATGATCCTTATGTAAGAAAACGAACTTTGGGGTCTCCTGGTCAAATCTGACCCTAACCTAACCTAACCTCACCAAATTCCAGCTAATGTAATCTAGCCTCCATTAAACTGATTTAATATAAACCT
Source organism: Penaeus vannamei (assembly GCF_042767895.1). Taxonomy (NCBI): domain Eukaryota; kingdom Metazoa; phylum Arthropoda; class Malacostraca; order Decapoda; family Penaeidae; genus Penaeus; species Penaeus vannamei. The sequence goes on from NC_091562.1 coordinate 22,545,375, forward strand.
TATGTAAGAAAACGAAATTTGGAGTCTCCTTGTCAAATTTGAGCCAAACCTAACCAAACCTAACTTAATCTAAACTCAACAAATTCCATCTAATGTAAACTAACCTCCATTGAATTGATTTAATATAAATCTTATGTAAGAAAACGAACTTTCGAGACTCCTAGTCAAATTTGAGCCTAACCTAGCCTAACTTAACCAAACATCACCAAATTCCAGCTAATGTAACCTAACCTCCATTAAACTGATTTAATATAAATCTTATGTAAGAAAACGAAATTTGGAGTCTCCGGGTCAAATTTGAGCCTAACCTAACCTAACCTCACCAAATTCCAGCTAATGTAATCTAACCTCCATTAAAGTGATTTATTATAAATCTTATGTAAGAAAACGAAATTTGGAGTCTCCTGGTCAAATTTGAGCCTAACCTAACCTAATCTAACCTCACCAAATTCCAGCTAATGTAACCTAACCTCCATTAAACTAATTTAATATAAACCTTATGTAAGAAAACGAAATTTGGAGTCTTCTTGTCAAATTTGAGCCTAACCTAACCAAACCTAACCTAACCTAAACTCAACAAATTCCAGCTAATGTAAACTAACCTCCATTGAACTGATTTAATATAAATCTTATGTAAAAAACGAAATTTCGAGTCTCCTGGTCAAATTTGAACCTAACCTAAACTAACCTCACCAAATTACAGCTAATGTAACCAAACCTCCATTAAACTGATTTAATATAAACCGAATGTAAGAAAACGAAATTTGGAGTCTCCTGGTCAAATTTGAGCCTAACCTAACCTAACCTAACCTAACCTAACCTCACCAAATTCCAGATAATGTAACCTAACCTCCATTAAACTGATTTGATATAAACCGTATGTAAGAAAACGAAATTTGGAGTCTCCTGTTCAAATTTTAGCCTAACCTAACCTAACATAACATAACATAACCTCACCAAATTCCAGCTAATGTAAACTAACCTCCATTAAAATGATTTAATATAAACCTTATGTAAGAAAACGAAATTTGGAGTCTCCTGGTCAAATTTGAGCCTAACCTAACCTAACCTAACCTCACCAAATTCCAATTAATGTAACCTAACCTCCCGTAAACTGATTTGATATAAACCTTATGTAAGAAAACGAAATTTGGAGTCTCCTGGTCAAATTTGAGCCTAACCTAACCTAACCTCACCAAATTCCAACTAATGTAATCTAGCCTCCATTAAACTGATCTAATTTAAACCTTATGTAAGAAAACGAAATTTAGAGTCTCCAGGTGAAATTTGACCCTAACCTAACCTTTCCTAACCTAACCTAATCTCACCCAATTCCAGTTATAAATGGACTGAATGATAATGATTACCATCATTATCATCATTACTGTCATCATTTTTATGATTATTATCATTATAGTCATTATCATCAAGATTATCATTATTATTATCATCATTATTGCAGTTATAATAATTATCATGCTAACTATTATTGCTATTTTTATCATTTTAACTATTTAAATAATGATAATAGCAATAATGATGATCTTAGAAATAATAATGACAATAATGATAATTATAATGAAAATGATAATGATATTATTTCTATTGCCATTATTAGTATGAAAATTATTGGAATAGAGTTAATTATTGCTATTATTGTAGTAATTATCAAGATTATCATTTTAATTATTATTTTATCATTATTATCATTATTATTGTCATTATCATTGTCATTATCATCATAAGTATCATCATTATTGTCAATAATAAAGGAATCATCATGGAAATCATCATAATTACCTGAATTAATGTTAAAATCCTCATAATTACAATTAAAAAGCGAAAAGTTTTTTTCGACGTTTCTCTCAAAAGGCTGTAATACGCTAGATTTTGCCTTTTTTTCGTTTTTTAGGAATCTATTACTTCTGCCAATTATTTCATTATAAATGGACTGAATGATAATTATTATCATCATTATTATCATTACTGTCATCATTTTTATGATTACTATCATTATAGTCATTATAGTCATCTTTATAATCATTATTATCATCATTATTGCAGTTATAATAATTATCATGCTAATAATTATTGCTATTTTTATCATTATAACTATTTACATAATGATTATAGCAATAATGATGATCTTAGAAATAATAATGACAAAAATAATAATTATAATGACAATGATAATGATGTTATAAATATTTCTATTGCCATTATTAGTATGGAAATTACTGGAATAGAGTTAATTATTGCTATTATTGCAGTAATTATGAAGATTACCATTATAATTATAACTTTATCATTGTCATTATAATTGTCATTATCATTGTCATTATCATCATAATTATCTTCATTATTGTCAATAATAAAGGTATAATCATGGAAATCCTCATAATTACCTGAATTAATGTTAAAATTCTCATAATTACCATTAAAAAGCGAAAAGTTTTTTTTTCGACGGTCATCGCAAAAGGCTGTAATAGATAGATTTTGCCGTTTTTTTCTACATTTGGGATTTTATTACTTCTGGTCTTTTTTTGATTATAAATTGACTGAATGATAATTATTATCATTATTATCATTACTGTCATCATTTTTATGATTATCATTATAGTCATTATCATCATGATTATCATTATTATTTTCATCATTATTGCAGTTATAATAATTATTATGCTAATTATTATTGCTGTTTTTATCATTATAACTATTTATATAATGATAATAGCAATAATGATGACCTTAGAAATAATAATGACAATAATAATAATTATAATGACAATGATAATGATGTTATTATTATTTCTATTACCATTATTAGCATGGAAATTATTGGAATAGAGTTAATTATTGCTATTATTGCAGTAATTATCAAGATTATCATTATAATTATGACTTTATCATTATTATCATTATTATTATCATCCTAATTATCATCATTATTGTCAATAATAAAGGATTCATCAGGGAAATCATCATAATTACCTGAACTAATGTTAAAATTTTCATAATTACCATTACAAAGCGAAAATGTTTTTTTTTCGACGTTTCTCTCAAAAGGCTGTAATACGCTGGATTTTGCCATTTTTTCGACTTTTGGGATTTTATTACTTCTGGCCTCTATTTCATTATAAATGAACTGAATGATAATTATTATCATCATTATTATCATTGGTGTCATCATTTTTATGATTATTATCATCATAGTCATTATCATCATGATTATCATTATCATTATCATCATTATTGCAGTTATGATAATTATTATGCTAATTATTATTGTTATTTTTATCATTATAACTATTTATATAATGGTGATAGCAATAATGATGATCTTAGAAATAATAATGACAATAATGATAAGTATAATGACAATGATAATGATGCTATTATTATTTCTATTGCCATTATTAGTATGGAAATTATTGGAATAGAGTTAATTAATGCTATTATTGTAGTAATTATCAAGATTATCATTATAATTATTATTTTATCATTATTATCATTATTGTCATTATTATTGTCATTATCATCATAATTATCATCATTATTGTCAATAATAAAGGATTTATCAGGGAAAGCATCATAATTACCTGAATTAATGTTAAAATCTATATAATTACCATTACAAAGCGAAAAGTGTTTTTTTCGACGTTTCTCTCAAAAGCCTGTAATACGCTAAATTTTGCCGTTTTTTCGACTTTTGGGATTGCATTACTTCTGGCCTTTATTTCATTATGAATGGACTGAATGATAATCATTATCATCATTAAAATCATTACTGTTATATTTCTATGATTATTATCATTATAGTCATTATCATCAGGATTACCATTATCATTATCATCATTATTGGAGTTATGATAAACATTATGCTAATTATTATTGCTATTTTTATCATTATAACTATTTATATAATAATAATAGCAATAATGATGATCTTAAAAATCATAATGACAATAATGATAATTATAATGACAATGGTAATGATGTTATTATTTCTATTGCCATTGTTAGTATGGAAATTATTGGAATAGAGCTAATTACTGCTATTATTGCAGTAATTTCCAAGATTATCATCTTAATTATGACTCTATCATTATCATTATTATTGTCATTATCATTGTCATTATAATCATAATTATCATCATTATTGTCAATAATAAAGGATTCATCAGGGAAATCATCATAATTACCTGAATTAATGTTAATATCCTCATAATTACCAATAAAAAGCGAAAAGGTTTTTTTTCGACGTTTCTCTGAAAAGGCTGTAATACGCTAGATTTTGCCGTTTTTTTCGACTTGTGGGATTGTATTACTTCTGGCCTTTATTTCATTATAAATGGACTGAATGATAATCATTATCATCATTATTA
>NC_091562.1:22550259-22576186 GCF_042767895.1 Penaeus vannamei
TATTATAATAATAATATAAAAATATATAAAATAATATAATATATAATGAAAATAATATGAAAATAACGAATAATATAATAATAATAATTATTATTAAATATTTATAATAAATAAAAAATAATATAATATAATGAAAAAACCCAAAATTAATATTACAATTTTAAAAATAAAAAAATTTTTTTTTTTTAATTAATTTTTAATTTTAAATTAATTAAAATTATGATAATTTCATATAATTTTTATTATTACAATAATATATATATATATAATAAATATAATTTTATTATTATTTTTTAAAATTCCCATTATTGTATTTCATTATATAAATATTATAATATAAAAATAAATAATTTAAAATATTATTATAACTGTAATAATATATTAATAATATAATCATTATAATATTATAATATAATAATTATAAAATAATAATATAATGATAATATATGATAAAAATTATTATTCATCCAAATTAAATAAAAAATAATATAATAAAATAAAAAAAAAATTTAATATTAATTTTTGGAAAATCAAAAACCCCCCTTTTTGCTTTTTTAAGGGAAATTTATTATGTTTTTTAACATTGATTGGGTCTCAACATTTCAATTGATTAAAGCATACATATGCATATAAAATTTTAATGTTCAAATATATCCAAACAACAAAACCTATATCCATATGAAACCGATCTTTTATGAAATACAACATCCTATTTTTACATTAGCGATTAACAAAAGTTGAAATATTTTTCTTTCCAGTTCACATTTTTATCAATTTTTTTTTGTTTTTGTTTTCTTGTGTAATGATTGATTTGGGGTGTTAGCCAGCACAATGAGTATTTTGCCAAAGAAAAAAAAGTTTGCAACCTATTTTTTCCTCAGAAATTCTGAAATTGTCTAAAATTTAGTCTCAGAATTGCCTGAGACCTTTCGTGGATACGGCCCCAGGACTACGGCACGCTGTCCCCACCCGAGTAATAGGTTTGGGGACCGTGTGTGTTGCGTATGTGGGGTGAATATTGTAAAAGAGGTGGATGGACGGAAACTACAGTGTGTATGCTAAATACTGGATGTGTAAGTATGTAAATGTGGAAAGGGATATAGCATGGTTGAGCGTCAGCGTGGACGTTTTTAAAAGAAAATGTAAATCAAGAATTTTTTTCCCCTTCCTTTTTCCGCCTGCTGGAAGCGAGACCCAGGTGTAGCAATTTTTTAAGTATTTTAGTAGTTCTTACCAAAATTTTAAGAGATCAGCTTGATTACACTCTAATTAATTTTACAGCCTTTCAGGGTTGCAGTATCAGGTATCATCAATAAGCTGATCAGGGGACCCAGTCAGAGGGGAAATATGGTCGGGTGGGAATGGTAAAAGGTAAAAAAAAAGTACGATGTTTATTATGGGACGTTGCTCTCACAAGAAATTTCTGTTTTTAGTCATGGGGAAATAGATGTAGATGCACATTTACAATTTTTCCGCAAAATAATGCAATGGAAACAACACCTGTGTGAAATGGGTTTCATTGGAGGTACGGATCCTCAAGCAGTGTTGCCCTGTGTGAATATTAACACTGGAGGAAAGAATCCCAAAGCAGTGATCCCCTGTTGAAATTTAACACTTGGGGGTACGGATCCTCGAACAGTGCTTGATTGTGTCTTAGTCCTTTTGAGCTCTCTAGGCAATTTGATGGACTGTTTTGGGATTTATGAAAGGAAGGCACCCTGCAGACGTAACCAGATGTCACACACTCAAGTCTAGAAAATCCGATAAACACAGTTGTAGCAAAAATTGTGCATTTCGCAATAACATATTTAAATATTTTGTTTTTAAAAAAAAATAATTTTCTTTTTAGCTAGGGAACTTTAACGCTCCCGGGTTAAAAAAAGGTTTGACGAAATAAAAATGATGAGAAAAAATCCCCAGGGGGGAAAAAAAGAAGTTTATGAAGGTAAAACCCTCCTAGAGGAACGTGGGCAGCCATACACTAATTATTATTATTGTAATTATTGTTCTTGTTATAATATTACTGTTAAAATTATATGTCTTGTGATGGATCATCGTAGGTTGAAAGAATCCAGCATAATTTAAAAAACTATCATTATTGTCCCTGTTATTATCATTATCGTCATGATTATCATTATCATTATCATCATTATTGCAGTTATAATAATTTTTATGCTAATTATTATTGCTGTTTTTATCATTATAACTATCTATATAATGATAATAGCAATAATGATGACCTTAGAAATAATAATGACAATAATAATGATTATAATGACAATGATAATGATGTTATTATTATTTCTATATCCATTAGTAGTATGGAAATTATTGGAATAGAGTTGATTATTACCATTATTGCAGTAATTATCAAGATTATCATTATAATTATGACTTTATCATTATTATTGTCATTATCCTTGTCATTATCATCCTAATTATCATCATTATTGTCAATAAAAAAGGAATCATCATGGAAATCATCATAATTACCTGAATCAATGTTATTATCTTCATAATTACCATTACAAAGCGAAAAGATTTTTTTAGACGTTTCTCTCTAAAGGCTGTGATACCCTCGATTTTGTCGTTTTTTCGACTTTTTGGATTTTATTACTTCTGGCCTTTATTTCATTATATATGGACTGAATGATAATTATTATCATCATTATTTTCATTACTGTCATCATTTTTATGATTATTATCATTATAGTCATTATCATCATGATTATCATTATCATTATCAGTTATGGTAATTATTATGTTAATTATTATTACTATTTTTATCATTATAACTATTTATATAATGATAATAGGAATAATGATGATCTTGGAAATAATAATGACAATAATAATTATAATGACAATGATAATGATATCATTATCAAGATTATCATTATAATTATGACTTTATCATTATTATCATTATTGTTGTCATTATCATAGTCATTATCACCATAATCATCATCATTATTTCCAATGATAAATCATCATAATTAACTGAATTAATTTTGAAATCTTCATAATTACCATTAAAAAGCGAAATGGTTTTTCGACGTTTCTCTCAAAAGGCTGTAATGCGTTAGATTTTGCCGTTTTTTCGACTTTTGAGATTTTATTATTTTGCTAATTATTATTGATATTTTTATCATTATATCTATTTATATAATGATAATAGGAATAATGATGATCTTAGAAATAAAAATGACAATAATAATAATTATAATGACAATGATAATGATGTTATTATTATTTCTATTGCCATTATTTGTAAGGAAATTATTGGAATAGAGTTAATTATTGCTATTATTGCAGTAATTTTCAGGATTATCATTATAATTATGACTTTATCATTATTATCATTATTATTGTCATTATCATCCTGATTATCATCATTACTGTCAATAATAAAGGAATTATAATGGAAATCATCATAATTACCTGAATTAATGTTAAAATCCTCATAATTACCATTAAAAAGCGAAAAGGGTTTTTTTTCTACGTTTCTCTCAAAAGGTTGTAATACGCTAGATTTTTCCGTTTTTTCGACTTTTGGGATTTTATTACTTCTGGCCTTTATTTCATTATAAATGGACTGAATGATAATTATTATCATCATTATTATGATTACTGTCATCATTTTTATAATTATTATCATTATATTCATTATCATCATGATTATCATTCTTATTATTATTATTGCAGTTAAAATAATTATAATGCTAATTATTATTGCTATATTTATCATTATAACTATTTATATAATGATAATAGCAATAATGTTGATCTTAGAAATAATAATGACAATAATATTAATCATAATGACAATGATAATGATGTTAATATTTCTATTGCCATTATTAGTATGACAATTATTGGAATAGAGTTAATTATTGCTATTATTGCAGTAATTATAAAGATTATCATTATAATTATGACTTTATCATTATTATCATTACTATTGTCATTATCATTGTCAATATCATGATAATTATTATCATTATTGTCAATAATAAAGGATTCATCAGGGAAATCATCATAATTACCTGAATTAATGTTAATATCCTCATAATTACCAATAAAAAGCGAAAAGGTTTTTTTCGACGTTTCTCTCAAAAGGCTGTAATACGCTTGATTTTGCCGTTTTTTCGACTTTTGGGATTGTATTACTTCTGGCCTTTATTTCATTATAAATGGACTGAATGATAATTATTATCATCATTATTATCATTACTGTCATCATTTTTATGATTATTATCATTATAGTCATTATCATCATGATTATCATTATTATTGTCTTCATTATTGCAGTTATAATAATTATTATGCTTACATTATTGCTATTTTTATCATTATAACTATTTATATAATGGTAATAGCAATAATGATGATCTTAGAAATAATAATGACAATAATGATAAGTATAATGACAATGATAATGATGTTATTATTATTTCTATTGCCATTATTAGTATGGAAATTATTGGAATAGAGTTAATTAATGCTATTATTGCAGTAATTATCAAGATTATCATTATAATTATTATTCTATATTATTATCATTATTATTGTCATTATCATTGTCATTATAATCATAATTATCATTATTGTATATAATAAAGGTTTCATCAGGGAAATCATCATAGTTATCTGAATTAATATTAAAATCCTCATAATTACCATTAAAAAGCGAAAAGGTTTATTTCGACGTTTCTCTCAAAAGGCTGTAATACGCTAGATTTTGTCGTTTTTTCGACTTTTGGGATTATATTACTTCTGGCCTTTATTTCATTATAAATGGACTGAATGATAATTATTATCATCATTATTATCATTACTGTCATAATTTTTATGATTATTATCATTACAGTCAATATCGTCTTGATTATCATTATTATTATCATCATTATTGCAGTATTAATAATTATTATGCTAATTATTATTGCTGTTTTTATCATTATAACTATTCATATAATGATACTAGCAATAATGATGACCTTAGAAATAATAATGATAATAATAATAATTATAATGACAATGATAAGTATGTCATTATTTCTATTGCCATTATTAATATGGAAATTATTGGAATAGAGTTAATTATTACTATTTTTGCAGTAATTATCAAGATTATCATTATAATTATGACTTTATCATTATTATTGTCATTATCATTGTCATTATCATCATAATTTTCATCATTATTGTCAATAATAAAGGAATCATCATGGAAATCATCATAATTACCTGAATTAATGTTAAAATCTTCATAATTACCATTACAAAGCGATTTTTTTTTTTTAGACATTTCTCTCTAAAGGCTGTAATACGCTCGATTTTGTCGTTTTTTCGACTTATGGGATTTCATTACTTCTGGCCTGATGATGATCTTAGAAATAATAATGACAATAATAATTATAATGACAATGATAATGATATCATCATCAAGATTATCATTATAATTATGACTTTATCATTAATATCATTATTATTGTCATTATCATAGTCATTATCACCATGATTCTCATCATTATTGTCAATAATAAAGGAATCATTATGGAAAACATCATAATTACCTGAATTAATGTTAAAATCTTCATAATTACTATTAAAAAGCGAAAAGGTTTTTTTCGATGTTTTTCTCAAAAGGCTGTAATGCGTTAGATTTTGCCGTTTTCCGACTTTTGGGATTTTATTACTTCTGGCCTTTATTTCATTATAAATAGACTGAATGATAATTATTTTCATTATTATCATTACTGTTATCGTTCTTATGATTATTATCATATCAGTGAATATCGTCATGATTATCATTATTATTATCATTATTATTGCAGTTATGATAATTATTATACTAATTATTATTTCTATTTTTATCATTATACCTATTTATATAATGATAATAGCAATAATGATGATCCTAGATATAATAATGACAATAATAATTATAATGACAATGATAATGATGTTATTGTTATTTCTATTGCCATTATTAGTATGGAAATTATTGGAATAGAGTTAATTATTGCTATTATTGCAGTAATTATCAAGATTATCATTATAATTATGACTTTATCATTATTATCATTATTATTGTCATTATCATTGTCATTATAATCATAATTATCATCATTATTGTCAATAAAAAAGGAATCATCATGCAAATCATCATAAGTACCTTAATTGATGTTAAATTCCTCATAATTAACATTAAAAAGCGAAAAAAGGTTTTTTTTCGACGTTTTTCTCAAAACGCCTTTATTTCATTATAATTGGACTGAATGATAATTATTATCATCATTATCATTACTATCATCCTTTTTATGATTGCTATCATCATTTTTATTATTATTATCATTATAGTCATTATCATCATGATTATCATTATTATTATCATCATTATTGCAGTAATAATAATTATTATGCTAATTATTATTGGTATTTTTATCATTATAACTATTTATATAATGATAGTAGGAATAATGATGATCTTAGAAATAATAATGACAATAATAATAATTACAATGACAATGATAATGATATTATTATTTCTATTGACATTATTAGTATGGAAATTATTGGAATAGAGTTAATTATTGCTATTATTGCAGTAATTATCAAGATTATCATTATAATCATGACTATCATTATAATAGTTATCATCATTGTCATTATCATCATGATTATCACCATTATTGTCAATGATAAAGGAATCATTATGGAAATCATCATAATTACCTGAATTAATGTTAAAATCCTCATATTTACCATTAAAAAGCGAAAAGGTTTTTTTTCGACGTTTCTCTGGAAAGGCTGTAATACGCTAGATTTTTCCTTTTTTTCGACTTTTGGGATTTTATTACTTCTGGCCTTTATTTCATTATAAATGGACTGAATGATAATGATTATCATAATTATCATTACTGTCATAATTTTTATGATTATTATCATCATAGTCATTATCATCATGATTATCATTTTTATTATCATCATTATTGCAGTTATAACAATTATTATGCTAATTATTATTGCTATTTTTATCATTATAATTATTTATATAATGATATTAGCAATAATGATCTTAGAAATAATAATGACAATAATAATAATTATAATGAGAATGATAATGAAGTTATTATTTCTATTGCCATTATTAGTATGGAAATTACTGGAATAGAGTAAATTATTGCTATTATTGCAGTAATTTTCAAGATTATCGTTATAATTAGGACTTTATCATTATCATCATTATTATTGTCATTATCATCCTAATTATCATCATTACTGTGAATAATAAAGTAATCATCATGGAAATCATCATAATTACCTGAATTAATGTTAAAATCCTCATAATTATCATTAAAAAGCGAAAATGGTTTTTTTTCGACGTTTCTCTGAAAAGGATGTAATACTCTAGATTTTGCCGTTTATTTTTCGACTTTTGGGATTTTATTACTTCTGGCCTTTATTTCATTATAAATGGACTGAATGATGATTATCATCATCATTATTATCATTACTGTCATCATTTTTAAGATTATTATCATCATGATTATCATTCTTATCAATATTGCAGTTATGATAATTATTATGCTAATTATTATTGCTATATTTATCATTATAACTATTTATATAATGATAATAGCAATAATGTTGATCTTAGAAATAATAATGACAATAATAATAATTATAATGACAATGATAATGATATTATTATTTCTATTGCCCTTATTAGCATGGAAATTATTGGAATAGAGTTAATTATTGCTATTATTGCAGTAATTATCAATATTATCATTATAATTATGACTTTATCATTATAATCATTACTATTGTCATTATCATTGTCATTATCATCATAATTATCATCTTTATTGTCAACAATAAAGGATTTATCAGGGAAATCATCATAATTACCTTAATTAATGTTAATATCCTCAAAATTACCATTACAAAGCGAAAAGGTTTTTTTTTCGACGTTTATCTCAAAAGGCTGTATTACAGTAGATTTTTTCGTTTCTTCGACTTTTGGGATTTTATTACTTCTGGCCTTTATTTCAATATAAATGGACTGAATGATTATTATTATTATCATTATTATCATTACTGTCATCATTTTTATGATTATTATCATTATAGTCATTATCATCATGATTATCATTATCATTATCATCATCATTGCAGTTATAATAATTATTATGCTAATTATTATTGCTGTTTTATCATTATAACTATTTATATAATGGTAATAGCAATAATGATGATCTTAGAAATAATAATGACAATAATAATTATAATGACAATGATAATGATATTATTATTTCTATTGCCATTATTAGTATGGAAATTATCGGAATAGAGTTAATTATTGCTATTATTGCAGTAATTCTCAAGATTATCATTATGATTATGACTTTATCATTATTATCATTATTATTGTCATTATCATTGTCATTATCATCATAATTATCATCAATATTGTCAATAATAAAGGATTCATCAGGGAAATCGTCATAATTACCTGAATTAATGTTAAAATCCTCAGAATTACCATTAATTAGCGAAAAGTTTTTTTTCGACGTTTCTCTCTAAAGGCTGTAATACGCTAGATTTTGCCGCTTTTTTACTTCTGGGATTTTATTACTTCTGGGATTTATTTCATTATAAATGACTGAATGATAATGATTATCATCATTATTATCATTACTGTCATTTTTATGATTATTATCATCATAGTCATTATTATCATGATTATCATTTTTATTATCATCATTATTGCAGTTATAATAATTATTATGCTAAATATTATTGCTATTTTTTATCATTATAATTATTTATATAATGATAATAGCAATAATGATCTTAGAAATAATAATGTCACTAATAATAATTATAATAACAATGATGATGATGTTATTATTATTTCTATTGCCATTATTAGAATGGAAATTATTGGAATAGAGTATATTATTGCTATTATTGCAGTAATTTTCAAGATTATCATTATAATTATGACTTTATCATTATTATCATTATTATTGTCATTATTATCTGAATTATCATCATTACTGTAAATGATAAAGGAATCATCATGGAAATCATCATAATTACCCGAATTAATGTTAAAATCCTCATAATTACCACTAAAAAGCGAAAAGAGTTTTTTTTCGACGTTTCTCTCATAAGGCTGTAATACGCTAGATTTTGCCGTTTTTTTCGACTTTTGGGATTTTATCACTTCTTGCCTTTATTTCATTATAAATGGACTGAATGATAATTATTGTCATCATTATTATCATTACTGTCATCATTTTTATGATTATTATCATCATGATTATCATTCTTATTATTGATGTTATTATTTCTATTGCCATTATTAGAATGGAAATTATTGGAATAGAGTATATTATTGCTATTATTGCAGTAATTTTCAAGATTATCATTATAATTATGACTTTATCATTATTATCATTATTATTGTCATTATTATCATAATTATCATCATTATTGTCAATAATAAAGGATTCATCAGGGAAATCATCATAATTACCTGAATTAAGGTTAATATCCTCATAATTACCAATAAAAAGCGAGAAGGGTTTTTTTCGACGTTTCTCTCAAAATACGCTAGATTTTGCCGTTTTTCGACTTTTAGGATTTTATTACTTCTGGCCTTTATTTCATTATAAATGGACTGAATGATAATTATTATCATCATTAAAATCATTGCTGTCATCATTTTTATGATTATAATCATTATAGTCATTATCATCATGATTATCATTATTATTATCATCATTATTGCAGTTATGATAATTATCATGCTAATTATTATTGCTATTTTTATCATTATAACTATTTATATAATGATAATAGCAATAATGATGATAATTATAATGACAAGGATAATGATGTTACTATTATTTGTATTGACATTATTAGTATGGAAATTATTGGAATAGAGTTAATTATTGCTATTATTGCAGTCATTATCAAGATTATCATTATAATTATGACTATAATTATTATAGTTATTATCATTGTCATTATCATCATAATTATCAACATTATTGTCAATGATAAAGGAATCATAATGGAAATCATCATAATTACCTGAAATAATGTTAAAATCCTCATATTTATCATTAAAAAGAGAAAAAGTTTTTTTTCGACGTTTCTCTCAAAAGGCTGTAATACGCTGGATTTTGCCGTTTTTCGACTTCTGGGATATTATTACTTCTGGCCTTTATTTCATTATAAATGTACTGAATGATAATGATTATCATCATTATCATTACTGTCATCATTTTTATGATTATTATCATCACAGTCATTATCATCATGATTATCATTTTTATCATCATCAGTATTGCAGTTATAAGAATTATTGTGCTAATTATTTTTGCTATTTTTATCATTATAATTATTTATATAATGATAATAGCAATAATGATCTGAGAAATAATAATGACAATAATAATAATTGTAATGACAATGATAATGATATCATTATTTCTATTGCCATTATTAGTATGGAAATTATTGGAAGAGTTAATTATTGCTATTATTGCAGTAATTATCAAGATAATCATTATAATCATGATTTTATCATTATTATCATTACTATTGTCATTATCATTGTTATTATCATTATAATTATCATCATTATTGTCAATAATAAAGGATTCATCAGGGAAATCATCATAATTACCTGAATTAATGTTAATATCCTCATAATTGCCAATAAAAAGCGAAAAGGTTTTTTTTCGACGTTTCTCTCAAAACGCTAGATTTTGCCGTTTTTTTCGACTTATGGGATTGTATTACTTCTGGCCTTTATTTCATTATAAATGGACTGAATGATAATTATTATCATTATTATCATTACTGTCATCGTTTTTATCATTATTATCATCATAGTCATTACCATCATGATTATCATTATTATTGTCTTCATTATTGCAGTTATAATAATTATTATGCTTACATTATTAGTATTTTTATCATTTTAACTTTTTATATAATGGTAATAGCAATAATGATGATCTTAGACATGATAATGACAATAATGATAAGTATAATGACAATGATAATGATGTTATTATTATTTTTATTGCCATTATTAGTATGGAAAATATTGGAATAGATTTAATGCTGTTATTGCAGTAATTATCAAGATTATCATTATAATTATTATTTTATCATTATTATCATTATTATTATCATTATCATTGTCATTATAATCATAATTATCATCATACTTGTGAATAATAAAGGAATCATCATGGAAATCATCATAATTACCTAAATTATTGTTAAAATCCTCATAATTACCATTAAAAGCGAAAACATTTTTTTTTCGATGTTTCTCTTAAAGGGCTGTAATACGCTAGATTTTGCTTTTTTTCGACTTTTGGGATTGTATTATTTCAGGCCTTTATTTCATTATAAATTGACTGAATGATAAGTATTATTATAATTACTGTCATCATTTTTATAATTATTATCATTATAGTCATTATCATCATGATTATCATTATTATCATCATCATTATTGCAGTTATAATAATGATTATGCTAATCATTATTGCTATTTTTTATCATTATAACTATTTATATAATGATAATAGCAATAATGATGATCTTAGAAATAATAATGACAATAATAATTATTATAATGACAATGATACTGATGTTATCATTATTTCTATTGTCATTATTAGTATGGAAATTATTGGAATAGAGTTAATTATTGCTGTTATTGCAGTAATTATCAAGATTATCATTATAATTATGACTTTATCATTTTATCTTTATTATTGTCATCATTATTGTCAATAATAAAAGAATCATCGTGGAAATCATCATAATTACCTGAATTAATGTTAAAATCCTCATAATTACCATTAAAAAGGGAAAAGTTTTTTTTTGCGACGTTTCTCTGAAAAGGCTAGATTTTGCCATTTTTTCGACTTTTGGGATTTGATTACTTTTGGCCTCTATTTCATTATAAATGGACTGAATCATAATTATTATCATTATTATAATTTCTGTCATAATTTTTATGATTATCATTATAGTCATTATCATCATGATTATCATTATTACTTTCATCATTATTGCAGTTATAATAATTATTATGCTAATTATTATTGCTGTTTTTATCATTATAACTATTTATATAATGATAATAGCGATAATGATGATAATTATAATGACAATGATAATGATGTTATTATTATTTCTATTACCATTATTAGCATGGAAATTATTGGAATAGAGTTAATTATTGCTATTATTGCAGTCATTATCAAGATTATCATTTTAATTATGACTATAATTATTATAGTTATTATCATTATTATTATCATCCTAATTATCATCATTATTGTCAATAATAAAGGATTCATCAGGGAAATCATCATAATTACCTGAACTAATGTTAAAATTTTCATAATTACCATTACAAAGCGAAAATGTTTTTTTTTCGACGTTTCTCTCAAAAGGCTGTAATACGCTGGATTTTGCCATTTTTTCGACTTTTGGGATTTTATTACTTCTGGCCTCTATTTCATTATAAATGAACTGAATGATAATTATTATCATCATTATTATCATTACTGTCATCATTTTTATGATTATTATCATCATAGTCATTATCATCACGATTATCATTATCATTATCATCATTATTGCAGTTATGATAATTATTATGCTAATTATTATTGTTATTTTTATCATTATAACTATTTATATAATGGTGATAGCAATAATGATGATCTTAGAAATAATAATGACAATTATGATAAGTATAATGACAATGATAATGATGCTATTATTATTTCTATTGCCATTATTAGTATGGAAATTATTGGAATAGAGTTAATTAATGCTATTATTGTAGTAATTATCAAGATTATCATTATAATTATTATTTTATCATTATTATCATTATTATTGTCATTATCATTGTCATTATCATCATAATTATCATCATTATTGTCAATAATAAAGGATTCATCAGGGAAATCATCATAATTACCTGAATTAATGTTAATATCCTCATAATTACCAATAAAAAGCGAAAAGGTTTTTTTTCGACGTTTCTCTCAAAAGGCTGTAATACGCTAGATTTTGCCGTTTTTTCGACTTTTGGAATTGTATTACTCCTGGCCTTTATTTCATTATAAATGGACTGAATGATAATCATTATCATCATTATTATCATTACTGTCATCATTTTTATGAATATTATCATTGTAGTCATTATCATCTTGATTATCATTATTATTGTCTTCATTATTGCAGTTATGATAATTATTATTCTTACATTATTAGTATTTTTATCATTTTAACTATTTATATAATGGTAATAGCAATAATGATGATCTTAGAAATAATAATGACAATAATGATAAGTATGATGACAATGATAATGATGTTATTATTATTTCTATTGCCATTATTAGTATGGAAAATATTGGAATAGATTTAATTAATGCTATTATTACAGTAATTATCAAGATTATCATTATAATTATTATTTTATCATTATTATCATTATTATTGTCATTATCATTGTCATTATAATCATAATTATCATCATAATTGTCAATAATAAAGGAATCATCATGGAAATCATCATAATTACCTAAATTAATGTTAAAATCCTCATAATTACCATTAAAAAGCGAAAACATTTTTTTTTCGATGTTTCTCTGAAAAGGCTGTAATACTCTAGATTTTACGTTTTTCGACTTTTGGGATTGTATTACTTCTGGCCTTTATTTCATTATAAATGGACTGAATGATAAGTATTAATATCATTACTGTCATCATTTATATGATTATTATCATTATAGTCATAATCATCATGATTATCATTATTATTATCATCATTATTGCAGTTATAATAATGATTATGCTAATTATTATTGCTATTTTTATCATTATAACTATTTATATAATGATAATAGCAATAATGATGACCTTAGAAATAATAATGACAATAATAATTATTATAATGACAATGATAATGATGTTATTATTATTTCTATTGTCATTATTAGTATGGAAATTGTTGGAATAGAGTTAATTATTGCTATTATTGCAGTAATTATCAAGATTATCATTATAATTATGACTTTATCATTATTATCATTATTATTGTCATTATCATTGTCATTATCATCATAATTATCATCATTATTGTCAATAATAAAGGATTCATTAGGGAAATCATCATAATTACCTGAATTGATGTTAAAATTTTCATAATTACCATTACAAAGCGAAAAGGGTTTTTTTTCGACGTTTCTCTCAAAAGGTTGTAATACGCGTGATTTTCCGTTTTTTCGACTTTTGGGATTTTATTACTCCTGGCCTTTATTTCATTATAAATGGACTGAATGATAATAATTATCATCATTATTATCATTAGTGTCATCATTTTTATGATTATTATCATCATAGTCATTATCATCATGATTATCATTATCATTATCATCAATATTGCAGTTATGATAATTATTATGCTAATTATTATTGCCATTTTTATCAGTATAACTATTTATTTAATGATAATAGCAATAATGATGATCTTAGAAATCATAATGACAATAATCATAATTATAATGACAATGATAATGATGTTATTATTATTTCTATTGCCATTATTAGTATGGAAATTATTGGAATAGAGTTAATTAATGCTATTATTGCAGTAATTATCAAGATTATCATTTTAATTATGACTTTATCATTATTATCATTATTATTGTCATTATCATTGTCATTATCATCATAATTATCATCATTATTGCCAATAATAAAGGATTCATCAGGGAAATAATCATAATTACCTGAATTAATGTTAAAATCTTCATATTACCATTACAAAGCGAAGAGGTTTTTTTTCGACGTTTCTCTCAAAAGGCTGTATTACGCTAGATTTTGCCGTTTTTCGACTTTTGGGATTTTATTTCTTCTGGTCTTTATTTCATTATAAATGGACTGAATGATAATTATTATCATCATTATTATCATTACTGTCATCATTTTTATGATTATTATCATTACAGTCAATATCGTCATGATTATCAACCTTATTATCATCATTATTGCAGTTATAATAAATATTATGCTAATTATTATTGCTATTTTATCATTATAACTATTTATATAATGATAATGACAATAATAATAATTATAATGACAATGATAATGATGTTATTATTATTTCTATTGCCATTATTAGTATGGAAATTATTTGAATAGAGTTAATTATTACTATTATTGCAGTAATTATCAATTATAATTATGACTTTATAATTATTATTGTCATTATCATTGTCATTATCATCCTAATTATCATCATTATTGTCAATAATAAATGATTCATCAGGGAAATCATCATAATTACCTGAATTAATGTTAAAATCTTCATAATTACCATTACAAAGCGAAAAGGTTTTTTTTTAGACGTTTCTCTCTAAAGGCTGTAATACTTTCGATTTTGTCGTTTTTTCGACTTTTAGGATTTTATTACTTCTGGCCTTTATTTAATCATAAATGGACTGAATGATAATTATTATCATCATTATTATCATTACTGTCATCATTTTTATGATTATTATCATTATAGTCATTATCATCATGATTATCATTATCATCATTATTGCAGTTATGATAATTATTATGCTAATTATTGTTGCTATTTTTATCATTATAGCTATTTATATAATGATAATAGCAATAATGATGATCTTAGAAATAATAATGACAATAAGAATTACAATGACAATGATAATGATATCATCACTTATATTGCCATTACTAGTATGGAAATTATTGGAATAGAGTTAATTATTGCTGTTATTGCAGTGATTATCAAGATTATCATTATAATTATGACTATCATTATCATCATTGTTATTGTCATTATCATACTCATTATCACCATAATTATCATCATTATTGTCAATAATAAAGGAATCATTAGGAAAATCATCATAATTACCTGAATTAATGTTAAAATCTTCATAATTACCATTTAAAAGCGAAAAGTTTTTTTCGACGTTTCTCTCAAAAGGCTCTAATGCCCTAGATTTTGCCGTTTTTTCGACTATTGGGATTTTATTACTTCTGGCCTTTATTTTATTATAAATGGACTGAATGATAATTATTATCATTATTATCATTACTGTCATCATTTTTATGATTATTATCATATCAGTCAATATCGTCATGATTATCATTATTATTATCATCATTATTGCAGTTATAATAATTATTATACTAATTATTATTTCTATTTTTATCATTATACCTATTTATATAATGATAATAGCAATAATGATGATCTTAGAAATAATAATGACAATAATAATAATTATAATGACAATGATAACGATGTAATTATTTCTATTGCCATTATTAGTATGGAAATTATTGGAATAGAGTTAATTATTTCTATTATCGTAGTAATTATCAAGATTATCATTATAATTATGACTTGATCATTATCATTATTCCTGTCGTGATTATAATGGGTGGGTGCTTTATGCACAGGGTGGTGTGAAGCGATGGTATGGTATCCTAGATAGTGTTAAGTGCTTGCTTTACTTCTCGTTTGCAGCTGCCATCGCTGGCTAGCCTTGTGTGAAAAAGGGAGCAGTGCTGCATAAGTCTCCCCTGCCAGTTCATAGCCTCTCCATCATAGAGACTTCTGCAGTGCCTCCTCGTGGCCAACTATGGAAACTGGCAACTTTCGGTCCCAGGCTGAACTGTAGTGGATCTCGGAGCAGCAGGAGGCTCCAGAAGTACAGGGTCATGGCCCACCGGCGTGTGGACATGCCCTGGCCCTATACTAACTCCTGCCCCTAAGACCCCTGGGGTCAATGGGAGGCTCGGGGGAGGTGGGCCTTGCCAGTCCTCCCCCCCCCCGCCCAGAGAATAAGCCACTGGCAGCGTCACACTTAATTGGAAATGCTAGGGAGAGGGGTAATGTCCCTCCTACCCAGCGAGAGAGGAGGGCTGCGGGCCCCGTTGGGAAGGTGACTGCTGGGGCGCGGAATAGAAACGGGAGGTCCTCGTCCTGCCTGCGTCCTGGCAGCCGCCAGCCCAATATGAAGCTTGTGGGGGAAAGCCCTAGGGAACCCCACAGGTGGATGAAGGGTCCCGCAGCCTGCCGCCTTTTATGTGGGGCAGCGTCGGCGGGGGTGGCAGAGGTGGCGTCCACCCGGAGCGACTGCCCGAGGGTTAACCTCAGGCGGGAAGTCAGGGTGGAGACTTGGAACGTCCGCTCTTTACGTCAGGATGATCGGTGACCCCTGCTATCGAGGGAACTGGGGAGGCTGAGAGTAGGGGTGGCTGCTCTCTCGGAGGTGAGAAGACCTGGCAGCGGTACGACCAGTGTAGGTGGCTACACCTATTACTGGTCAGGCCGCAGCGATGGTCACCATCTCCAGGGAGTAGCTATAGCTGTCTCCGGTAGGCTCCAGCCCTCGGTGGTAGAGGTCACTCCAGTCGATGAGCGTATAATGGTGATGAGACTGAAGCTGTCTTTGGGCTTCATGTCTCTTATTTCTGTGGACGCTCCTACCGATGTTTGTAAACTTGATGTGAAAGAGATGTTCTACGCCAAACTTGCATCCGTGGCAGACAGTTGTCCCCGGCGAGATATTGGTATTGTTCTGGGTGATTTCAATGCGGTATCTGGCTGCGATCGAGCTGGCTATGAGATGTCAGTCGGTCCTCATGGTTCGGGAGTTGATACCGGCAGCGAGAATTCCCTCCTTTTCCGGGATTTTGCTAGATCCCAGAAATTGAGGATTTCTGGCTCCTGGTACCAGCGCCCAGACCCACATCATTGGACATGGTACGGAGATGCGGGTAATGCAACCAAGGAGATCGACCACATTCTCGTTAGCACTCGTTGGAGAATCCTCCAGAACTGCAGGGTGTATAGGAGTGCTGAGGTCTGTGGTACTGACCATAGATTAGTTGTGGCTACCCTCCGGGTACACTTCGGCCCAATGACCACCCTAGGGTGTTTCATCTGGACAGGCTGAAGGAGAGGGAGTGTGCTTGAAGCAACTGATGCTTGCCGTGCGGTTATTTCTGCTATCATTATTATTTCTAATTATTATCATCATCGTTAGTCTTATTGTTATTATCATGAAAACCATTAGAGTATTGTTGATGATTGCTATTATTGCCTTAATTACGCAAATTATCATTATAATTATCATGTTATTATAGCTGTCCTAATTAATGTCATAATTATCTTAATTAATGACATAATTATCCTAGTTAATGTCATAATTATCATTATTATCGTCATTATTAAGGGGATTATCATGAAAATCATCATAATTAGCCGATTTATTGCAGAAATCATCATAATTAGCCGATTTATTGCAGAAATCATCATAATCATCTCATAAACTCGAAAAGGGGTGGTTTTAGACTATATTCTCAAAAGGCTATATATCGCTAGATTTCGCCGTTTTTTTTTATATACTTTTAGCCTTTTTTCATTAAGGATGGGCTTTATGATTATTATCATCATCATTATTATCATTAATAGCATTAAAATCATCATTATCATCATTATAGTAATTATCGCCGTAATCACCCTTAATATAATCTTTATAAGAGCTATTATCTTAATTATTAATGTCATTTTCCTCATCATAACTATTTCTATAATGATAATAACAATAATGATAATTTTAGAAATAATAAGAACAGTAATAATTATAATAACAATAATAGCGATATTATGATTATTTCTACTATCATTATTATTTCTAATTATTATCATCATCGTTAGTCTCATTGTTATTATCCTGAAAATCATTAGAGTATTGTTGATGATTGCTATTATTGCCGTAATTATGCAAATTAACTTTATAACTATCATTTTATTATAATTATCCTACTTAATGTCATAATTATCCTACTTAATGTCATAATTATCCTAATTAATGTCATAATTATCCTAATTAATGTCATAATTATCCTAATTAATGTCATAATTATCCTAATTAATGTCATAATTATCCTAATTAATGTCATAATTATCCTAATTAATGTCATAATTATCCTAATTAATGTCATAATTATCCTAATTAATGTCATAATTATCCTAATTAATGTCATAATTATCATTATTATCGTCATTATTAATGGGATTATCATGAAAATCATCATAATTAGCCGAATTATTGCAGAAATCATCATAATCATCCCATAAACTCGAAAAGGTTTTTTTTTCGACCATATTCTCAAAAGGCTATATATCGCTAGATTTCGCCGTTTTTTCGATTTTTTTTTATATACTTTTAGCCTTTTTCTTCATTATGGATGGGCTTTATGATTATTATCATCATCATTATTATCATTAATAGCATTAACATCATCATTATCATCTTTATAGTAATTATCGCGGTAATTACCCTTAATATAATCATTATGAGAACTATTATCTTAATTATTAATGTCATTTTCCTCATTATAACTATTTCTATAATGATGATAACGATAATGATAATTTTTAGAAATAATAACAACAGTAATAATTATTGCCTTAATTACGCAAATTATAATCATAATTATCATTTTATTATAATTATCCTAATTATTTCATAATTATCCTAAATAATGCCATAATTATCATTATTATCGTCATTATTAATGGGATTATCATGAAAATCATCATAATTAGCCAAATTATTGCAGATATCATCATAATCATCCCATAAACTCGAAAAGTTTTTTTTCTACTATATTCTCGTTTTCATGATAATAAAAATAAGACTATCGATGATGATAATAATTAGAAATGATAATGATAGTAGAAATAATCATAATATCACTATTATTGTTATTATTATTATTAATGTTGTTGTTATTATTTCTAAAATTATCATTATTTTTATTATCATTAGAGATATAGTTATAATGAGGAAAATGACATTAATAATTAAGATAATAGCTCTTATAATGATTATATTAAGGGAAATTATGGCGATAATTACTATAATGATGATAATGATGATGTTAATGCTTTTAATGATAATAATGATGATGATAATAATCATAAAGCCCATCCACAATGAAAAAAGACTAAAAGTATAAAAACCCCAAAGTCGAAAGAACGGCGAAATCTATTGTCGAAAAACCTCCCTTTTCGAGTTCATGGGATGATCATTTCTGGAATAATTTGGCTAATTATGATGATTTTCATGATAATACCATTAATAATGACGATAATAATGATAATTATGACATTAATTAGGATAATTATAATAAAATGATAATTATAATGATAATTTGCGTAATTAAGGTAATAATAACAATCATCAACAACACTTTAATGATTTTCATGATAATAACAATAAGACTAACGATTATAATAATAATTAGAAATAATAATGATAGTAGAAATATCGCTATTATTGTTATTTTAATTATTACTTTTGTTGTTATTATTTCTAAAATTATCATTATTGTTATTATCATTATAGAAATAGTTATAATGAGGAAAATGACATTAATGATTAAGATAATAGCCCTTATAATGATTATGTTAAGGGTAATTATGGCGATAATTACTATAATGACGATAATGATGATGTTAATGCTATTAATGATAATAATGATGATGACAATAATCATAAAATCCATCCATAATGAAAAAAGGCTAAAAGTATTAAAAAAACCCCAAAGTCGAAAAACGGCGAAATCTTGGGATATATAGCCTTTTGAAAATATGGTCGAAAAACTCCCCTTTTTGAGTTTATGGGATGATTATGATGATTTCTACAATAATTCGGTTAATTATGATGATTTTCATGATAATCCCAGTAATAATGATGATGATAATGATAATTATGACATTAATTAGGATAATTATAATAAAATGATAATTATAATGATAATTTGCGTAATTAAGGCAATAATAGCAATCATCAACAATACTCTAATGATTTTCATGATAACAACAATAAGACTAACGATGATGATAATAATTAGAAATAATAATGATAGTAGAAATAATCATAATATCGCTATTATTGTTATTATATTTATTACTGTTGTCGTTATTATTTCTAGAGTTATCATTATTGTTATTATCATTATAGAAATAGATATAATGAGGAAAATGACATTAACATTTAAGACAATAGCTCTTATAATGATTATATTAAGGGTAATTATGGCGATAATTACTATAATGATGATAATGATGATGTTAATGCTATTAATGATAATAATGATGATGATAATAATCATAAAGCCCATCCATAATGAAAAAAGGCTAAAAGTATAAAAAAGAAAAACCAAAGTCGAAAAAACGGCGAAATTTTGAGATATATAGTCTTTTGAGAATATGGTCGAAAATCCCCTCTTTTCGAGTATATGGGATGATTATGATGATTTCTGCAATAATTCGGCTAATTATGATGATTTTCATGATAATCCCATTAATAATGACGATAACAATGATAATTATGACATTAATTAGGATAATTATGACATTGATTAGGATAATTATAATAAAATGATAATTATAATGATAATTTGCGTAATTCAGGCAATAATAGCAATCATCAATAATACTCTAATGATTTTCATGATAATAACAATAAGACTAACGATAATGGTAATAATTAGAAATAATAATGAGTAGAAATAATCACAATATCGCTATTATTGTTATTATAATTATTACTGTTGTTATTATTTCCAAAATTATCATTATTGTCATTATCATTATATAAATAGTTATAATGAGGAAAATGACATTAATAATTAAGATAATAGCTCTTATAATGATTATATTAAGGGTAATTATGGCGATAATTACTATAATGATGATAATGATGATGTTAAAACTATCAATGATAATAATGATGATAATAATCATAAAGCCCATCCATAATGAAAAAAAGGCTAAAAGTATTAAAAAAAACGGTCGAAAAAACGGCGAAATCTAGCGAAAATTGCCTTTTGAGAATATGGTCGAAAAAAAATCTTTTCGAGTTTATGGGATGATTATGATGATTTATACAATAATTCGGCTAATTATGGTGATTTTCATGATAATCCCATTAATAATGACGATCATCATCATCCGGAGCTAACGCCGACGGGGGCGCATAGCCGCGTCCACCTTCTGCTTCCACCTTTTGGGATCCCTCATGGCAAGTCGCCAGGCAGGGGCCCGGCCCATCTCGAGCTCTTCCCGACAGGTTTGATCGATCTGCCTAAGCCATGACCTCCTAGGTCGTCCCACAGGCCTCCTTCACCCAGGGTTGTCTCTTACAGAGACAACCTGATGGGTAGGATCAGCCTGTGGAAAGCGAGCCAGGTGGCCATATAGCCTGAGTTGGCGATCCCGGATTGTGCCAGTCTCACGGTGCAGCCTTTGGTTAGACACATGGTCCCGCCAACAGTACCCCATGAACCGGCGTAAGGACCTGTTACAAAAGGCGTCAAGACGAGACTCCAGTGCACTGGATAATATCCAGGTTTCACTACCGTAGAGCAAAACTAGCATTACCAGGGCCCTGAAAACCCGTAGCTTGGTCCTTCTGCACAGATACCAGCATCTCCAAATACTCTTGTCGAGAGAGTTCATGACCCCTGCTGCCAGGCCAATCCGTCTGCTGACTTCCTGGTCTGACAGCCCAGAGTTATGAACTACACTACCAAGGTATGTAAAGCTTTCTGTGACCTTAATGTCCTCGCCGCAAGCACGCACCGACTGAACAGGTTCTCCTAGCAAGTCCCCAAAGTCCTGGATCTTGGTCTTGGTCCAGGAGACCTCTAGACCCAAGGGCTTCGCTTCATTACTAAATGCATCGAGGGCCACCACTAAGGTTTCCGATCCAACATCATCGGCAAAATCAAGGTCTGTAACCTTAATATTACCCAGTGATGCTCCACAATGACTTTGAACAGTAGCTCTGCCTAGTATCCAGTCCATGCAAGTGTTGAAAAGGGTTGGTGCAAGAACACAGCCTTGCCTCACTCCTGAACTGACAGGAAAGAAGCTCGACAGGCCCCCACCACACTTTACAGCACTTTCAGTACCAGTATATAGGTTTGCTATTAGTTCAATAATCCTTGTTGGAATTCCTCTCAGTCTCAGGACCTCCCAGAGTGATTCCCGATGTACTGTATCGAACGCCTTCTTGAGGTCGATGTAGGCTGCAAGTAACCCACGTCCGAATTAACGACGGCGCTCTACAATGACTCGAAGCGCAAGGATACGGTCTATTGTTGACTTACCAGGAGTGAATTCGGATTGCTCAGGCCTCTGATGCCTTAGTAGATGGTCTCTGATACACCTCAGAAAGATGCGGGCAAGAACCTTGCCTGGTACACTGAGCAGTGTGATGCCACGGTGATTGCTGCAGTCCCATCGGTCCCCCTTCCCCTTCCAGAGAGGGATGACCACACCCCTCAACAGGTCAGAGGGAACGGTACCGGACTGCCAGATGGCAGCCAGGACAGCATGCAATCCCCACGCCATAGATTCACCACCAGCCTTTAACAGTTCAGCTGGGATGTCGCATATACCCGCTGCTTTACCACTCTTCAGCTTGGAAATCGCCTCCCTAACCTCAGTTTGGGAGGGAGGGTCCTTGCTAATGGGTGGGTCTGGCAGCGGAATCACGGCACTACCCACATCCAAGTTAACTGTTGGAGGGTCAACTTGATACAACTGCTCAAAGTATTCAGCCCAACGCTCCCTCACCGCAACAGGATCTGAGGCAATCTGGCCACCCACTAAGCGAACTGCAGTCACCTGTGAAGAGGGCTTGGTATGCAGGACGAAGATTATTTACTAAGAAATGGCCTTCAACCTCCTCAGCAAGATTCCTAATAAACTGCTCCTTGTCCCTTCTTAACAGAGACCGAGTTCTGCGCACCTGAGAACGGTGCAAATCCCAATCCCCTGCCAGACGAGCCGCACGGCAAGCATCAGTGGCTTCCAGTGTCTCCTGAGAGAGGAAATTCTGTCTTGCTCTCGGCCGTTCTCCAATCGATTCTTGGGCTGCATCAAGCGTTTCACGCTTGACGGTGTCCCACAGAAGTACAGGGTCCGTTAGATTGTCAAGCGCTGTGAACCGATCAGAGATTGTCTCAGCAAACCTCCGAGCACACTCCCTCTCCTTCAGCCTGTCCAGATGAAACACCCTAGGGTGGTCATTGGGCCGCTGGGGACTTTTGAAGTGTACCCGGAGGGTAGCCACAACTAATCTATGGTCAGTACCACAGACCCCAGCACTCCTATACACCCTGCACTTCTGGAGGATCCTCCAACGAGTGCTAACGAGAATGTGGTCGATCTCCTTGGTTGCATTTCCCGCATCGCTGTACCATGTCCAACGATGTGGGTCTGGGCGCTGGTACCAGGAGCCAGAAATCCTCAATTTCTGGGATCTAGCAACTCCCGAACCATGAGGACCGACTGACATCTCATAGCCAGCTCGATCGCAGCCAGATACCGCAGCGTACACAGCAATAAGAGACATGAAGCCCAAAGACAGCTTCAGTCTCATAACCATTATACGCTTATCGACTGGAGTGACCTCTACCACCGATGGCTGGAGCCTACCAGAGACAGCTATGGCTACTCCCTGGAGATGGTGACCATCGCTGCGGCCTGACCAGTAATAGGTGTAGCCACCTACACTGGTCGTGCCGCTGCCAGGTCTTCTCACCTCCGAGAGAGTAGCCACCCCTACTCTCAGCCTCCCCAGTTCCCTCGATAGCAGGGGTAACCGATCATCGTGACGTAAAGAGCGGACGTTTCAAGCCCCCACCCTGAATTCCCGCCTGAGGTTAACCCTCGGGCAGTCGCTCCGGGTGGACGCCACCTCTGCCACCCCCGCCGATGCTGCCCCACATAGAAGGCGGCAGGCTGCGGGACCCTTCATCCACCTGTGGGGTTCCCTAGGGCTTTCCCCCACAAGCTTCATATTGGGCTGGCGGCTGCCAGGACGCAGGCAGGACGAGGAGCTCCTGTTCCTATTCCGTGCCCCAACAGTCACCCTCCCAACGGGGCCCGCAGCCCTCCTCTCTCGCTGGGTAGGAGGGACATTACTTCTCCCCCAGCATTTCCAATCAAGTGTGACGCTGCCAGTGGCTTATTCTCTGGGGGGGAGGAGGACTGGCAAGGCCCACCTCCCCCGAGCCTCCCATTGACCCCAGGGGTCTTAGGGGCAGGAGTTAGTACAGGGCCAGGGCATGTCCATACGCCAGTGGGCCATGACCCTGTACCTCTGGGGCTTCTTGCTACTCCGAGATCCCCTACAGTTCAGCCTGGGACTGCAAGGTGCCAGTTTCCATAGTTGGCCACGAGGAGGCACTGCAGAAGTCTCGATGGTGGAGAGGCTATGAACTGGCAGGGGAGACTTATGCAGTGCTGCTCCCTTTTTCGCACAAGACTAGCCAGCGGTGGCAGCTGCAAGCGAGAAGGCATGCAATCACTAAACACTATCTAGGCTACAACACCATCGCTTCACACCACCCTGCGTATATATGACGATAATAATGATAATTATGACATTAATTAGGATAATTATGACATTAATTAGGATAATTATGACATTAATTAGGATAATCATGATATTAATTAGGATAATTATGACATTAATTAGGATAATTATGACATCAATTAGGATAATTATGACATTAATTAGGATAATTATGACATTAATTAGGATAATTATGACATTAATTAGGATAATTATGACATTAATTAGGATAATTATGACATTAATTAGGATAATTATGACATTAATTAGGATAATTATGACATTAATTAGGATAATTATGACATTAATTAGGATACTTATAATAAAATGATAGTTATAATGATAATTTGCGTAATTAAGGCAATAATAGC
>NC_091562.1:22576686-22592960 GCF_042767895.1 Penaeus vannamei
TTATCATTATTATTGTCATTATCTTGTTATCTTTAATTATCATTATTGTCAATAATAAAGGAATTTATCATGGAAATCATAATAATTTACTGAATTAATGTTAAAATCCTAAATAATTACCATTAAAAAGCAAAAGGGGGTTTTTTTTTTTTTTTTATTTTCTCAAAATGCTGTAATACGCTAGATTTTGCCGTTTTTTCGACTTTGGGAATTTATTATTTTGGCCTTATTTCATTATAAATGGACTGAATGATAATTATTATCATCATTATTTTTATTACTGTCATCATTTTTATATTATTTCATTATAGTTTATCATAAAGATTATCATTTTTAAAATTATCATCATTTTTTATTTTTAAAAATTATTATCAATCATTATTGCTTATTTTTATCATTAATTATTATTGAAAATTTTTATCTTAAAAAAATTTAAAAATTTATAATGCAATAATAATGATATTATTATTTCTATTGCCATTATTAGTAGGGAAAATTATTGGAATAGAGTTAATTATTGTTATTATTGCAGAAATTATCAAGATTATCATTATAATTATGACTTTATCATTATTATCATTATCATTGTCATTATCATCATTTTTTTTGTCAATAAAAAAGGGAAATCATCATGGAAATCATCATAATTACCTGAATTAATTTAAAATCCTCATAATTACCATTAAAAAGCGAAAGGTTTTTTTCGACGCTCTCTAAAAGGCTGTATGGCTTTTTGCTTTTGGATTTTATTCCCTTTGGGCCCTTAATTTCATTATAAATGGACTGAATAATGATTATTATCATCATTATCATTACTGTCATTATTTTCATGATTATTATCATTATAGTCATTATCATCATGATTATCATTATTATTATCATCATTATTGCAGTTAGAATAATTATGATACTAATTATTATTACTATTTTTATCATTATAATTATTTATATAATGATAATAGCACTAATGATAATTTTAGAAATAATAATTAAAAAAATAATAATTATAATGAAAATGAAAATTTATGTTATTTTTTATTTCTATTGCCATTATTAGTATGGAAATTATTGGAATAGAGTTAAATTGCATTATTGCAGTAATTATCAAGATTATCATTATAATTATGAACTTTATCATTATTATCATTATTATTGTCATTATCATTATCATTATCATCATAATTATCATCATTATTGTCAATAAAAAAGGGAAATTTATCAGGGAAATCATCATAATTACCTGAATTAATGTTAAAATCCTTTTTTCAAAATATTTCTCTCAAAAAGCTTTTACGCTAATTTTGCCGTTTTTTCGACTTTGGGATTTTATTACTTCTGGCCTTTATTTCATTATAAATGGACTAAATTTATAATTATTATCATCTTTATTATTATTACTGTCATCATTTTTATGTTTAATTATCATTATAGTCATTATCATCATGATTATTATTATTTTTATCATCATTATTGAAATAGATTAATTATTGCTATTATTGCAGTAATTATCAAGATTATCATTATAATTATGACTATCATTTTTATTGTATTTCATTTCATTGTCATCAAAATTTATATCATTATTGTCAATAATAAAGGAATCATTTTTGAAATCATCATAATTACCTGAATTAATGTTAAAACCCATAATTCCATAAAAGCAAAAAGGTTTTTTTTTCGACGTTTCTCTAAAAAGGTTGTAATACCTAGATTTTGCCTTTTTTTTGATTTTGGGATTTTATAATTCTGCCATTATTAGTATGGAATTATTGGAATAGAGTTAATTATTGCTATTATTGCAGTAATTTAAGATTATCATTATAATTATGCCCTTTATCTTTAATCATTATATTGTCAATATCATCATTATCTTTAAAATTGTCAATAATAAAGGAATCTTTATGGAAATCACCATAATTACCTGAATTAATTTTAAAAATCCTCATAATTACCATTAAAAAGCGAAAAGGTTTTTTTTTCGAGTTTCTCTGAAAAGTGTAATACTAGATTTTCCGTTTTTTCGACTTTTGGGATTTTATTACTTCTGGCCTTTATTTCATTAAAAATTTGGATGAATGATAATTATTATCATTATTATCATTACTGTCATTTTTTTATCATTATTATCATTATAGTCATTATCATCATGATTATCATTATTATCATCATTATTGCAGTTATAATAATTATTATGCTAATTATTATTGCTATTTTTATCATTATAACTATTTATATAATGATAATAGCAATAATGAGGATCTTAGAAATAATAATGACAATAATAATAATTATAATGACAATGATAATGATGTTACTATTATTTCTATTGCCATTATTATTATGGAAATTATTGGAATAGAGTCAATTATTGCTGTTATTGCAGTAATTATCAAGATTATCATTATAATTATGACTTTATCATTATTATCATTAATATTGTCATAATCATAATGGGTGGGTGCTTCATGCTCAGGGTGGTGTGAAGCGATGGTGTGATAGCCTAGATATCGTTCAGTGCTTGCATGCCTTATCGCTTGCAGCTGCCACCGCTGGCTAGCATTGTGCGAAAGAGGGAGCAGCGCTGCATAAGTCTCCCCTGCCAGTTCATAGCCTCTCCATCATCGAGACTTCTGCAGTGCCTCCTCTTTGCCACCTATGGAACCTGGCACCTTGCGGGCCTAGGCTGAACTGTAGGGGATCTCGGAGCAGCAGGAGGCCCCAGAGGTACAGGGTCATGGCCCACCGGCGTGTGGACAGCCCTGGCCCCTGGGGGGCTAACCCTCCTCCCCCCTAAGACCCCCCTGGGGTTCCAAGGGAGACTCCCCGGGGGGGGAGGGGGTGGGCCCCTTGCCTGGGCCTCCCCCCCCCAAAAAGGGAAAATTAAAGGGGCCCCTGGCGGGGGTGGCAGAGGTGGCGTTCCCCCCCCGAGGGTTAACCTCAGGCGGGAAGTCAGGGTGGGGGCTTGGAACGTCCGCTCTTTACGTCAGTCAGGATGATCGGTTACCCCTGCTGTCGAGGGAACTGGGGAGGCTGAGAGTGGGGGTGGCTGCTCTCTCGGAGGTGAGAAGACCTGGCAGCGGCACGACCAGTGTAGGTGGCTACACCTATTACTGGTCAGGCCGCAGCGATGGTCACCATCTCCAGGGAGTAGCCATAGCTGTCTCCGGTAGGCTCCAGCCCTCGGTGGTAGAGGTCACTCCAGTCGATGAGCGTATAATGGTAATGAGACTGAAGCTGTCTCTGGGCTTCATGTCTCTTATTACTGTGTACGCTCCTACCGATGTTTGTAAACTTGATGTGAAAGAGATGTTCTACGCCAAACTTGCATCCGTGGCAGACAGTTGTCCCCGGCGAGATATTCGTATTGTTCTGGGTGACTTCAATGCGGTATCTGGCTGCGATCGAGCTGGCTATGAGATGTCAGTCGGTCCTCATGGTTCGGGAGTTGATACCGGCAGCGAGAATTCCCTCCTTTTCCAGGATTTTGCTAGATCCAAGAAATTGAGGATTTCTGGCTCCTGGTACCAGCGCCCAGACCCACATCGTTGTACATGGTACAGTGATGCGGGTAATGCAACCAAGGAGATGACCACATTCTTGTTAGCACTCGTTGGAGGATCCTCTGGA
The DNA here is from genome assembly GCF_042767895.1 of Penaeus vannamei. Taxonomy (NCBI): domain Eukaryota; kingdom Metazoa; phylum Arthropoda; class Malacostraca; order Decapoda; family Penaeidae; genus Penaeus; species Penaeus vannamei. Next base: position 22,580,314 of record NC_091562.1, read on the forward strand.
ACTGCAGGGTGTATAGGAGTGCTGAGTTCTGTGATACTGACCATAGATTGGTTGAGGCTACCCTCCGGGTACACTTCAAAACTCACCAGCAGCCCAATGACCACCCTAGGGTGTTTCATCTGGACAGGCTGAAGGAGAGGGAGTGTGCTCGGAGGTTTGCTGAGACAATCTCTGATCGGTTCACAGCGCTTGACAATCTGACGGACCCTGTTCTTCTGTGGGACACCTTCAAGCGTGAAACGCTTGATGCAGCCCAAGAATCGATTGGAGAACGCCCGAGAGCAAGACAGAATTCAATCTCTCAGGAGACACTGGAAGCCACTGATGCTTGCCGTGCGGCTCGTCTGGCAGGGGATCGGGATTTGCACCGTTCTCAGGTGCGCAGAACTCGGTCTCTGTTAAGAAGGGACAAGGAACAGTTTATTAGGAATCTTGCTGAGGAGGTTGAAGGCCATTTCTTAGTAAGTGACCTTCGTCCTGCATAACAAGCCCTGAGAAAACTGAACTCCATGCCCTCTTCACAGGTGACTGCAGTTCGCTTAGTGGGTGGCCACATCGTCTCAGATCCTGTTGCGGTGAGGGAGCGTTGGGCTGAGTACTTTGAGCAGTTGTATCAGGTTGAACCTCCAACAGTTAACTTGGATCTGGGTAGTGCCGTGATTCCGCTGCCGGAATCACGGAATCACCCATTAGCGAGGACCCTCCCTCCCTAGCTGAGGTTAGGGAGGCGATCTCCAAGCTGAAGAGTGGTAAAGCAGCGGGTATTTGCGGCATCCCAGCTGAACTGTTAAAGGCTGGTGGTGAACCTATGGCACGGGGATTGCATGCTGTCCTGGCTGCCATTTGGCAGTCCGGTACCGTTCCCTCTGACCTGTTGAGGGGTGTGGTCATCCCTCTCTGGAAGGGGAAAGGGGACCGATGGGACTGCAGCAATCACCGCGGCATCACACTGCTCAGTGTACCAGGCAAGGTTCTTGCCCGCATCCTTCTGAGGCGTATCAGAGAGCCAGAGCAATCCGGATTCACTCCTGGTAAATCAACAATAGACCGTATCCTTGCGCTTCGAATCATTGTAGAGCGCCGTCGTGAGTTTGGGCGTGGGTTGCTTGCAGCCTACATCGATCTCAAGAAGGCGTTTAATATAGTACATCGGGAATCACTCTGGGAGATCCTGAGACTGAGAGGAATTCCAACAAGGATTATTGAACTAATAGCAAACCTATATACTGGTACTGAAAGTGCTGTAAAGTGTGGCGGGGGCCTGTCGAGCTTCTTTCCTGTCAGTTCAGGAGTGAGGCAAGTCTGTGTTCTTGCACCAACCCCTTTCAACACTTGCATGGACAGGATACTAGGCAGAGCTACTGTTCAAAGTCATTGTGGAGCAACACTGGGTAATATTACGGTTACAGACCTTGATTTTGCCGATGATGTTGCAATTCTGAGTCTTTGGAAACCTTAGTGGTGGCCCTCGATGCACTTAGTAATGAAGCGAAGCCCTTGGGTCTAGAGGTCTCCTGGACCAAGACCAAGATCCAGGACTTTAGGGACTTGCTAGGAGAACCTGTTCAGTCGGCACGTGCTTGCGGCGAGGACACTGAAGTCACAGAGAGCTTTACATACCTTGGTAGTTCTGTTCATAACTCTGGGCTATCAGACCAGGAAGTCAGCAGACGGATTGGCCTGGCAGCAGGGGTCATGAACTCTCTCGACAAGAGTATTTGGAGATGCTGGTACCTGTGCAGAAGGACCAAGCTACGGGTTTTCAGGGCCCTGGTAATGCCAGTTTTGCTCTACGGTAGTGAAAAATGGACATTATCCAATGCACTGGAGTCTCGTCTTGACGCCTTTTGTAATAGGTCCTTGCGCCGGATCATGGGGTATTGTTGGCGGGACCACGTGTCAAACCAACGGTTGCACCGTGAGACTGGCACAGGACCTGTTACCTGCACAATCCGCGATCGCCAACTCAGGCTATACGGCCACCTGGCTCGTTTTCCACAGGATGATCCTGTCCATCAGGTTGTCTCTGTAAGAGACAACCCTGGGTGGAGGAAGCCTGTGGGACGACCTAGGAGGTCGTGGCTTGGGCAGATCGATCAAACCTGTCGGGAAGAGGTCGAGATGGGCCGGGGCCCCTGCCTGGCGATTTGCCATGAGGGATCCCAAAATGTGGAAGCAGAAGGTGGACACGGCTATGCCTCCCCGTCGGCGTTAGCTCCGGATGGTGATGATGATGTCATTATCATTGTCATTATAATAATTATCATCATTATTCTCAATAATGAAGGAATCATCATGGAAATCATCATAATTACCTGAATTAATGTTAAAATCTTCATAATTACCATTCAAAAGCGAAAAGTTTTTTTTCGACGTTTCTCTGAAAAGGCTGTAATACGCTAGATTTTGCCGTTTTTCGACTTTTGGGATTTTATTACTTCTGGCCTTTATTTCATTATAAATGGACTGAAGGATAATTATTATCATTATTATCATTACAGTCATCATTATTATGATCATTATCATTAAGACATTATCATCATGATTATCATTATTATTATCATCATTATTGCAGTTATAATAATTATTATGCTAATTATTATTGCTATTTTTATCATTATAACTATTTATATAAGGATAATAGGAATAATCACTATTATTCTCATCATGATTGCAGTTATAATAAATATTATTCCTATTTTTATCATTATAACTATTTATATAATGATAATAGCAATAATGATGATCTTAGAATTAATAATGACAATAATAAAATTATGATGACAATGATAATGATGTTATTATTATTTCTATTGCAATTATTAGTATGGAAATTATTGGTATAAAGTTAACCATTGCTGTTATTGCAGTAGTTATCAAGGTTATCATTATAATTATGACTTTATCATTATTATCATTATTATTGTCATTATCATTGTCATTACCATCATAATTATCATCATAATTGTCAATAGTAAAGGAATCATCATGGAAATCATCATAATTACCTGAATTAATGTTAAAATCCTCATAATTACCATTAAAAAGCGAAAAGGTTTTTTTTTCGACGTTTCTCTCAAAAGGATGTAATACGCTAGATTTTGCCATTATTTCGACTTTTGGGAGTATATTACTTCTGGCCTTTATTTTATCATAAATGGACTGAATGATAATGATTATCATTATTATCATTACTGTCATCATTTTTATGATTATTATCATTATAGTCATTATCATCTTGATTATCATAATTATTATCTTCATTATTGCAGTTATAATAATTATTATGCTAATTATTATTGCTATTTTTATCATTATAACTATTTATATAATGATAATAGCAATAATGATCTTAGAAATAATAATGACAATAATAATAATTATAATGACAATGATAATGATATTATTATTCATATTGCCATTATTGGTATGGAAATTATTGAAATAGAGTCAATTATTGCTATTATTGCAGTAATTATGAAGATTAACATTTTAATTATAACTTTATCATTGTTATCATTATTATTGTCATTATCATCATAATTATCATCATTATTATCAAAAATAAAGGAATAATCATGGAAATCATCCTAATTACCTGAATTAATGTTAAAATCCTCATAATTACCATTCAAAAGCGAAAAGTTTTTTTTTCGACGTTTCTCTCAAAAGGCTGTAATACGGTAGATTTTACCGTTTTTTCGACTATTGTGATTTTATTACTTCTGGCCTTTATTTCATTATAAATGAACTGAATGATAATTAATATAATCATTATCATCATTACTGTCATCATTTTTATGATCATTATCATTATAGTCATTATCATCATGAGTATCATTATTATCTTCATCATTATTGCAGTTATAATAATTAATAAGCTAATTATTATTATCTATATTATATAATAATTATTAAGCTAATTATTATTATCTATATTATATAATAATTATATAATAATTATTATTGCTATTTCTATCATTATAACTATCTATATAATGATAATAGCAATAATGATGATCTTAAAAATCATAATGACAATAATAATAATTATAATGACAATGATAATGATGTCATTATTTCTATTTCCATTATTAGTATAGAAATTATTGGAATATAGTTAATTATTGCTATTATTGCAGTAATTATGAAGATTATCATTATAATTATGAAAATTATCATTATCATTATTATTGTCATTATCATTGTCATTATCATCATGATTACCATCATTATTGTCAATAATAAAGGAATCGTCATGGAAATCATCATAATTACCTGAATTAATGTTAAAATTCTCATAATTACCAATAAAAAGCGAAAGGTTTTTTTTCGACGTTTCTCTCAGATGGACTGAATGATAATTATTATCATTATTATCATTACTGTCATCATTTTTATGATTATTATAATTATAGTCATTATCATCATGATTATCATTATGATTATCATTATTGCAGTTATAATTGTTATGCTAATTATTTTTGCTATTTTTATCATTATAACTATTTATATAATGATAATAGCAATAATGATGATCTTAGAAAGAATAATGATAAAAATAATAATTATAATGTCTGATAATGATGTCATTATTATTTCTATTGCCATTATTAGTATGGAAATTATTGAAAGAGTTAATTATTGCTATTACTGCAGTAATTATCAAGCTTATAATTATATTATGACTTTATCATTATTATTGTCATTATCATTGTCATTATCATCATAATTATCATCATTATTGTCAATAATAAAGGAACCATCATGGAAATCCTTATAATTACCTGAATTGATGTTAAAATCCTAATAATTACTAATGAAAGGCGACAAGGTTTTTTTTCGACCTTTCTCTCAAAAGGCGCTAGATTTTGCCGTTTTTTTCGACTTATGGGATTTTATTACTTCTGGCCATTATTTCATTATAAATAGACTGAATGATAATTATTATCATTATTATTATCATTACTGTCATCCTTTTTATGATTATCATCATTGTTATTATCATTATATCAGTTATTATAATTATTATGCTAATTATTATTGCTATCTATATCATTATAACTATTTGTATAATGATAATAGCAATAATGATGATCTTAGAAATAATAATGACAATAATAATAATTATAATGACAATGATACTGATGTTATTATTATTTCTATTGTATGGAAATTTTTGGAATAGAGTTGATTACTGCTATTATTGCAGTAATTATGAAGATTATCATTATAATTATGACTTTATCATTATTATCATTATTATTGCATTATCATTGTCATTATCATCATAATTATACTCATTATTGTCAAAAATAAAGAAATCATCAGGGAAATCATCATAATTACCTGAATTAATGTTAAAATCCTCATAATTACCATTAAAAAGCGAAAAGTTTTTTTCGACGTTTATCTCAAAAGGTTGTAATACTTTAGATTTTGCCGTTTTTTCGACTATTGGGATTTTATTACTTCTGGCCTTTATTTCATTATAAATGGACTGAATGATAATTATCATTATCATTTCTGTCATCATTTTTATGATTATTATCATTATAGTCATTATCATCATGCTTATCATTATCATTTCTGTCATCATTTTTATGATTATTATCATTATAGTCATTATCATCATGATTATCATTATCATTATCATCATTATATTGCAGTTATCAAAATTATCATGCTAATTGTTATTTCTATTTTTATCATTATAACTATTTATATGATAATAGCCATAATGATGATCTTACAAATAATAATGATAATAATAATAATTATAATGACAATGATAATGATATTATTTCTATCGCCATTATTAGTATGGAAATTATTGGAATAGAGTTAATTATTGCTATTATTGAAGTAATTATTAAGATTATCATTATAATTATGACTTTATCATTATTATTATTATTATTGTCATTATCATTGACATTATCATAATAATTACCATAATTATTGTCAATAATAAAGGAATCATCATGGAAATAATTATAATTACCTGAATTAATGTTGAAATCTTCATAATTACCACTAAAAAGCGAAACTGGATTTTTTCGACGTTTCTCTCAAAAGGCCTTTATTTAATAATAAATGAACTGAATGATAATTATTATCATCATTATCATTACTGTCATCATTTTTATGATTATTATCATCAGAGTCATTATCATCATGATTATCATTATTATTATCATCATTATTGCAATTATAATAATTATTATGCTAATTATTATTGCTATTTTTATTATTATAACTATTTATATAATGATAAAAGCAATAATGATGATCTTAGAAATAGTAATGAAAATAATAATAATTATAATGACAATGATAATGATGTTTTTATTTCTATTGCCATTATTAGAATGGAAATTATTGGAATAGGGTTAATTATTGCTATTATTGCAGTAATTATCAAGATTATCATTATAATTATGACTTTATAATTATTATCATTGTTATTATCATTTTCATTGTCATTATCATCATAAATATCATCATTATTGTCAATAATATAGGAATCATCATGGAAATATTAAAATCCTCATAATTACCATTAGAAATCGAAAAGGTTTTTTTTCGACTTTTCTCTCAGAAGGCTAGAATACGCTAGATTTTGCCGTTTTTTCGACTTTTGGGATTTTATTAGTTCTGGCCTTTATTTCATTATAAATCGACTGAATGATAATTATTATCATTATTATTAGCATTGCTGTCATCATTTTTATGATTAATGTCATTATAGTCATCATCATCATGATTATCTTTATTATTATCATCATTATTGCAGTTATAATAATTATTATGCTAATTATTATTGCTATTTTTATCATTATAACTATTTGTATAATGATAATAGCAATAATGAATGTCTTAAAAATAATAATGTCAATAATAATAATTATAAGGACAATGAAATTGATATCATTATTTTTTCTACTGCCATTATTAGTATGGAAATTATAGGAATAGAGTTAATTATTTCTATTATTGCAGTAATTCTCAAGATTATCATTATAATTATGACTTTATCATTATTATCATTATTGTCATTATCATTGTCATTATCATCATAATTATCATCATTATATTCAATAATAAAGGATTAACCATGGAAATAATCATAATTACTTGAATCAATGCTAAAATCCTTATAAATACCATTAAAAGCGAAAAAGTTTTTTTTTCGAAGTTTCTCTCAAAAGGATATATTTTGTCACTTTTTCGATTTTTGGGATTTTATTACTTCTGGCCTTTATTTCATTATAAATTGACTGAATAATAATAATTATCATAATTATTATCATTACTGTCATCATTTTTATGATTATTATCATTATAGTCATTATCATCATGATTATCGTTATTATTATCATCATGATTATCATTATTATTATCATCATTATTGAAGTTATAATAATTATTATTCTAATTATTATTTCTATATTTATAAATATAACTATCTATGTAATGATAATAGCAATAATGATGATCTTAGAAATAATAATGACAATATTAATAATCATATTGACAATGATAATGATATTATTTCTATTGCCATTATTAGTATAATGGCAATAGTTTTTTCGACATTAGGGATTCTATTACTTTTGGCCTTTATTTCATTATAAATGGACTGAAAGATAATTATTATCATTATTATCATTACTGTCATCATTTTTATGATTATTATCATTATAGTCATTGTCAATATGATTATCATTATTATCATCATTATTGCAGTTATAATAATTATTATGCTAACTATTATTGCTATTTTTATCATTATAACTATTTATATAATGATAATAGCAATAATGATGATCTTAGAAATAATAATGACAATAATAATAATTATAATGACAATGATAATGATGTTATTATTATTTCTATTGACATTATTAGTATGGAAATAATTGGAATAGAGCTAGTTATTGCTATTGTTGCTGTAATTATCAAGATTATCATTATAATTATGACTATCAATATTATAGTTATTATCATTGTCATTATCATCAGAATTATCAAAATTATTGTCAATGATAAAGGAATCATCATGGAAATCATAATAATTACCTGAATTAATGTTAAAATCCTCATATTTACCATTAAAAAGCGAAAACGTTTTTTTTTCGACGTTTCTCCCAAAAGGCTGTAATACGCTGGATTTTGCCGTTTTTCGACTTCTGGGATTTTATTACTTCTGGCCTTTATTTCATTATAAATGGACTGAATGATAATGATTATCATTATTATCATTACTGTCATAATTTTTATGATTATTATCATCATAGTCATTATCATCATGATTATCATTTTTATTATCATCATTATATCAGTTATAACAATTATTATGCTAATTATTATTGCTATTTTTATCATTATAATTATTTATATAATGATAATAGCAATAATGATTTTAGAAATAATAATGACAATAATAATAATTATAATGACAATGATAATGATGTTATTATTATTTCTATTGCAATTATTAGTATGGAAATTATTGGAATAGAGTATATTATTGCTATTATTGCAGGAATTTTTAAGATTATCATTATAATTATGACTATCATTATCATTATTATTGTCATTATAATCATAATTATCATCATTACTGTAAATAATAAAGGTATCATCATGGAAATCATCATAATTACCCGAATTAATATTAAAATCCTCATAATTACCATAAAAAAGGGAAAAGGTTTTTTTTCGACGTTTCTCTGAAAAGGATACGCTAGATTTCGACGTCTTTTTCGACTTATGGGATTTTATTACTTCTGGCCTTTATTTCATTATAAATAGACTGAATGATAATTATTATCATCATCATTAAAGTCATCATTTTTATAATTATTATCATTACAGTCAATATCGTCATGATTATCATTATTATTATCATCATTATTGCAGTTATAATAATTATTATGCTAATTATCATCATTATTATTATTACTGTCATCATTTTTATGATTATTATCCTCATGATTATCATTCTTATCATTATTGCAGTTATGATAATTAGTATGCTAATCATTATTGCTATATTTATCATTATAACTATTTATATAATGATAATAGCATTAATGTTGATCTTAGAAATAATAATGACAATAATAATATTTATGATGACAATGATAATGATATTATTATTCTTATTGCCATTATCAGTATGGAAATTATTGGAATAGAGTTAATTATTGCTATTATTGCAGTAATTATCAAGATTATCATTATAATTATGACTATCATTGTTATCATTACTATTGTCATTATCATCATAATTATCATCATTATTGTCAATAATAAAGGAATCATCAGGGAAATCATCATAATTACCTGAATTAATGTTAATATCCTCATAATTACCAATAAAAAGCGTGAAGTTTTTTTTTCGACGTTTCTCTCAAAATGCGCTAGATTTTGCCGTTTTTTCGACTTTTGGGATTTGATTACTTCTGTCCTTTATTTCATTATATGAATGATAATTATCATCATAATTAAAATCATTAATGTTATTATTTTTATGATTATTATCATTATAGACATTATCATCAGGATTACCTTTATCATTATCATCATTATTGCAGTTATGATAAACATTATGCTAATTATTATATCTATTTTTATCATTATAACTATTTATATAATGATAATAGCAATAATGATGATCTTAGAAATCATAATGACAATAATAATAATTATAATGACAATGATAATGTTATTATTTTCATTGCCATTATTAGTATGGAAATTATTGGAATAGAATTAATTATTGCTATTATTGCAGTAATTCTCAAGATTATCATCTTAATTATGACTTTATCATTATCATTATTATTGTCATTATCATTGTCATTATAATCATAATTATCATCACTACTGTCAATAATAAAGGAATCATCAGGGAAATCATCATAATTACCTGAATTAATGTTAAAATCCTCATAATTACCATTAAAAAGCAAAAAGGGATTTTTTTTACGTTTCTCTCAAAGGGCTGTAATACGCTAGATTTTTCCGTTTTTTCAACTTTTGGGATTTTATTACTTCTGGCCTTTATTTCATTATAAATGGACCGAATGATCATTATTATCATCATTATTATCATTACTGTCATCATTTTTATGCTTATTATCATTATAGTCATTATCATCATGATTATCATTATTATTATCATCATTATTGCAGTTATAATAATTATTATGCTAATTATTATTGCTATTTTATCATTATAACTATTCATATAATGATAAGAGCAATAATGATGATCTTAGAAATAATAATAACAATTATAATAATTATAATAATAATGATAATGATGTTATTATTATTTCTATTGCCATTATTAGTATGGAAATTATTAGAATAGAGTTAATTGATGCTATTATTGCAGGAATTATGAAGAATATCATTCTAATTATGACTATCATTATTATAATTATTATATTCATTATCTTTCTCATTATCATCATAATTATACTTATTATTGTCAATAATAAAGGAATCATAGTTATAATGCTAAAAATAGCAATATTAATTAGCATGATAATTATTATAATGATGATAATAATAATGATAATCTTGATGATAATGACTATAATGACAATAATCATTTAAATGAAGACAGTAATGATAATAATGATAATAATTATCATTTAGTCCATTTATAATGAAATAAAGGCCAGAAGTAAGAAAATCCCAATAGTATTAGAGCCTTTTCAGAGAAACGTCGAAAAAAACCCTTTTCGCTTCTTAATGGTAATTATGAGGATTTTAACATTAATTCAGGTAATTATGATGATTTCCATGATGATTCCTTTAATATTGAAAATAATGATGATAATGACAATGATTATGACAATAATAATGATAAAGTCATAAATATAATGATAATCTTGATAATTACTGCAATAATAGCAATAATTAACTATACTCCAATAACTTCCATACTAATAATGGCAATAGAAATAATAATAATATTATTATCATAATCATTATGATTATTATTATTGTCATTATTATTTTTAAGATCATCATTATTGCTATTATCATTATATAAATTGTTAAAATGATAAAAATAGCAATAATAATTAGCATAATAATTGTTATAACTGCAATAATGATGATAATAATGATAATCCTGATGATAGTGACTATAATGATAATAATCATAAAAATGAAGACAGTAATGATAATAATGGTGATAATAGTTACCATCCAGTACATTCATAATGAAATAAAGCCCAGAAGTAATAAAATCCCAAACTTCGAAAAATGGCAAAATCAAGCGTATTACAGCCTTTTCAGAGAAACGACAAAAAAAAAACCATTTCGCTTTTTAATGGTAATTATGCGGATTTTAACATTAATTTGGGTAATTATAATGATTTCCATGATGATTCTTTTATTATTGACAATAATGATGATAATTAAAATGATAATGACAATGATAATGACAATAATAATTATAATAATGATAAAGTTATAATTATAATGATAATGTTGATAATTACTGCAATAATAGCAATAATTAACTCTCTTCCAATAATTTCCATACTCTACTCCAATAACTTCCATACTAATAATGGCAATAGAAATAATGATAACATCATTATCATTGTCATTATAATTATTATCATTGTCATTATTATTTCTAAGATCATTATTGCTATTATCATTATATAAATAGTTATAATGATAAAAATAGCAATAATAATTAGCATGATAATTATTATAACTGCAATAATGATGATAATAATGATAATCATGATGATAATGACTATAATCATTAAAATGATATCAGCAATAATGATAATGATGATGATAATTATCATTCTGTCCATTTATAATGAAATAAATGCCAGAAGTAATAAAATCCCAATAGTCGAAAAAAGCGGCAAAATCTAGCGTATGACAGCCTTTTGAGAGAAACGTCGAAAAAAGGCTTTTCGCTTATTAATGGTAATTATGAGGAAATTAACATTAATTCAGGTAATTATGATGATTTCCCTGATAATTCCTTTATTATTGACAATAAGGATGATAATTATGATGATAAAGACAATGATAATGACAATAATAATGATAATGATAGTCATAATTATAATGATAATCTTGAGAATTACTGCAATAATAGCAATGATTAACTCTATTCCAATAATTTCCATACTAATAATGGCAATAGAAAGAATAATGACATCATTATTGCTATTATCATTATATAAATAGTTTTAATGATAAGAATAGTAATAATGATTATTATAACTGCAATAATGATGATAATAATAATGATAATCATGATGATAATGACTATAATGATAATAATCATAAAAATAATGACAGTAATGATAATAATGATAATAATTATCATTCAGTCCATTTATAATGAAATAAAGGCCAGAAGTAATACAATCCCAAAATTCGAAAAAACGGGAAAATCTAGCGTATTACAGCCTGTTGAGAGAAACATCGAAAAAAACATTTTCGCTTTTTAATGGTAATTATGAGGATTTTAACATTAATTCAGGTAATTATGATGATTTCCATGATGATTTCTTTATTATTGACAATAATGATGATAATTATGATGATAATGACAATGATAATAACAATAATAATGATATTAATGATAA
>NC_091562.1:22593460-22612297 GCF_042767895.1 Penaeus vannamei
GCTCCGATATCTCGCAACCCTTGAAAGGCTGTAAACAGGCTAGTTGAATCAGTGCATATTCAGCTGATTTCAAAGAACAGACTCTAACTATTGCTATTGCTTGGGTTCCCGCTCCCAGCAGGCGGATGCTCAAACCGAAGGGAAGAAGAAGAATTCTACGATTTTATATTTTCCTTCCAAAAACGTCCACGCAGACGCTAAGCCTACGCTATCTCCCTTTTCACATTTACACCTTACACATCCAACATTCAGCACACACATTCTGTACTTTCCTTCCACCCCTCTCTGACACAACGCCCACACCCACTTACACGACACACGGTTCCAGAACCTGCTAATTGGGTGGTGGCAGCGTGCCGTAGGCCTGGAAAACCCTTTCATCTGTTCACTGCAGACGAATCTTTCCCTTGAGCAAAAACTCTATATTCTCGGTTGAGCCCGGACTCAACCAGACAACTTAAAGTCTACTGGGTCTACGCCCCGCTACAATAATAATCATAAAAAAAGATGACAGTAACGATAATAATTATGATAATAATTATCGTTCAGTCCATTTATAATTAAATAAAAGCCAGAAGTAATAAAATCCCATAAGTCGAAAAAAACGGCAAAATCTAGCGTATAACAGCCTTCTGCGAGAAACGTCGAAAAAAAAAAATTTTTCGCTGTTTAATGGTAATTTTGAGGATCTTAAGATTAATTCAGGTAATTATGATGATTTCCATGATTATTCCTTTATTATTGTATATAATGATGATAATTAGGATGATAATGACAATGATAATGACAATAATAATGATAATAATGATAAAGTTATAATTATAATGATAATCTTGATAATTACTGCAATAATAGCAATAATTAACTCTATTCCAATAATTTCCCCTACTAATAATGGCAATAGAGATATTAATAACATCATTATCAATGCCATTATAATTATTATTATTGTCATTATTTCTAAGATCATTATTGCTATTTTCATTATATAAATAGTTATAATGATATAGATAGCAATAATAATTAGCATAATAATTATTATAACTGCAATAATGATGATAATAATAATGATAATCATGATGATAATGACTATAATGATAAATATCATAAAATTGATGACAGTAATGATAATAAAGATGATTATAATTATTATTCAGTCCATTTAAAATGAAATAAAGGTCAGAAGTAATAAAATCCCAATAGTCGAAAAAAAGGAAAAATCTAGCGTATTACAGCCTTTTGAGAGAAACTCTTTTTCGCTTTTTAATGGTAATTATGAGGATTTTAACATTAATTTAGGTAATTATGAAAAATCTTCATGATTATTCCTTTATTATCGACAACAATGATGATAATCATGATGATAATGACAATGATAATGACAATAATAATGATAATAAATATAAAAATCATAATTATAATGATAATAGTGATATTTACTGCAATAATAGCAATAATGAACTCTATTCCAATAATTTCCATACCAATAATGGCAATAGAAATAATAATAACATCATTATCATTGTCATTATAATGATTATTATTGTTATTATTATTTCTAAGATCATCATTATTGCTTTTATCATCATACAAATAGTTATAATGATAAAAATAGCAATATTAATCAGCATAATAATTATTATAGCTGCAATAATGATGATAATAATAATGATAATCATGATGATAATGATTATAATGATAATAATCATAAAAATGATGACAGTAATGAAAAAGAATGATGATAATTATCATTCTGTCCATTTATAATAAAATAAAGGCCAGAAGTAATACAATCCCATAAATCGAAAAACGGCAAAATCTAGGGTATTACAGCCTTTTGACAGAAACGTCGAAAAAAGCCTTTTCGCTTTTTTATGGTAATTATGAGGATTTTAACATTAATTCAGGTAATTATGACGATTTCCCTTATGATTCCTTTCTTATTGACAAAACAATAATTATGACGATAATGGCAATTATAATGACAATAATAAAAGATAATAATGATAAAGTCATAATTATAATGATAATCTTGAGAATTACTGCAATAATAGATATAACTAACTATATTCCAATACTTTTCATACTAATAATGGCAATAGAAATAATAATAAACATTATCATTGTCATTATAATTATTATTATAGTCATTATTATTTCTAAGATCATCATTATTGCTATTATCATCATATAAATAGTTATATTGATAAAATAGCAATAATAATTAGCATGATTATTATAACTGCAATAATGATGATAATAATAATGATAATCATGATGATAATGACTATAATGATGATAATCATGATGATAATGACTATAATGATGATAATTATTAAAATGATGACAGTAATGATAATAATTATCATTCAGTCCATTCATTATGAAATAAAGGCCAGAAGTAATACAATCCCATAATTCAAAAAACGAAAAAATCTAGCGTATTACAGCCTCTTGAGAGAAACGTCGAAAAAAAATCTTTTCGCTTTTTAATGGTAATTATGAGCATTTTAACATTAATTCAGGTAATTATGATGATTTCCCTGATGATCCCTTTATTATTGACAATAACAATAATTCTGATGACAATGATAATGACAATAATAATGATAATAATTATAAAGTCATAATTATAACGATAATTATGATGATAATCTTGAGAATTACTGCAATAATAGCAATAATTAATTAATTTTCATTGTCATTATTATTATTATTGTCATTATTATTTGTAAGATCATTATTGCTATTTTCATTATATAAATAGTTATAATGATAAAAAAAAGCAATATTAAATTCCATAATAATTATTATAACTGCAATAATGATGATGATAATAATGATAATCATGATGATAATGACTATAATGATAATAAAACATAAAATTGATGACTGTAATGATAATAATGATTATGATAATTATCATTCAGTCCATTTATAATTAAATAAAGGGCCCGAAGTAATAAAATCCCAATAGTCGAAAAAACGGAAAATCTAGGGTAATACAGCCTTTTGAGAGAAAAGTAGAAAAAAACTCTTTTCGCTTGTTAATTGTAATTATGATGATTTTTCTGATGATTCCTTTATTATTGACAATAATGATGATAATTATGATGATAATGACAATCATAGTGACAATAATAATGATAAAATCATAATTATTATGATAATCTTGATAATTACTGCAATAATAGCAATAATTAGCTATTCCAATAATTTCCATACTAATAATGGCAATAAAAATAATAATATCATTATCATTGTCATTATAATTATAATTATTGTCATTATTATTTTTAAGATCATCATTATTGCAATTATCATTATACAAATAGTTATAATGATAATAATAGCAATAATAATTAGCATAAGAATTATCATAACTGCAATAATGATGATAATAATAATGATAATCATGATCATAATGACTATAATGATAATAATCATAAAAATGATGACAGTAATGATAAAAATGATGATAATTATCATTCAGTCCATTTATAATGAAATAAAGGCCAGAAGTAATCAAATCCCAAATGTCAAAAAAAAGGCAAAATCTAGGGGATTGCAGCCTTTTGAGAGAAACCCTTTTCGCTTTTTAATGGTAATTATGAGGACTTTACCATTAATTTAGGTAATTATGATGATTTCCATGATTATTTCTTTATTGACAATAATGATAATTATAATGATAATGACAATGAGAATGACAATAATAATGATAGGCATAATTGTAAAGATAATCTTGATAATTTCTGCAAAAAATAGATATAATTAACTCTATTCCCCCTTTAAATTTTCATACTAATAATGGCAAAAGAAATATCATTATCATTGTCATTATAATTATTATTATTGTCATTATTATTTCTAAAATCATCATTTTTGCTATTATCATTATAAAAAGTTATAATGATAAAAATAGCAATAATAATTAGCATAAGTATTATTATAACTAATAATAATAATAATAATAATAATAATAATGATAAACATGATGATAATGACTATAATGATAATAATCATAAAAATAATGACAGTACTGATAATAATGAGGATAATAATTATTGTTCAGTCCATTGATAATGAAATAAAGGCCAGAAGTAATCAAATTCCAAAGGTCGAAAAAAAGGCAAAATCTCGCGTATTTCAGCCTTTTGAGAGAAAAAGTCGAAAAAAAAAATTTTCGCTTTTTAATGGTAATTATGAGGATTTTAACAATAATTCAGGTAATTTTGATGACTTCCCTGATGATTCCTTTATTATTGACAATAATAATAATTGCGATGATAATGACAATGATAATGACAAAAATAATGGGAAAAAAATGATAAAGTCATAATTATACTGAAAATCTTGATAATAACTGTAATAATAGCAATATTTAACTCTATTCATAAAATTTCCATACTAATAATGGCAATAGAAATAAGAACATCATTGTCATTATTATTATTATTATTGTCAAATTTTTATTTCTAAGATCATTATTGCTATTTTTATCATATGAATAGTTATAATGATAAAAATAGCAATAATGATTTGCATAATAATTATTATAACTGCAATAATGATGATAATAATAATAATAATCATGATGATAATGACTATAATGTTAATAATCATAAAAAGATGACAGTAATGATAATAATGATAATAATTATCATTCAGTCCATTTAAAAAGAAATAAAGGCCAGAAGTAATAAAATCCCAAAAGTCGAAAACAGGGCAAAATTTAGCGTATTACAGCCTTTTGAAACTTTTTTTTTTTTTTTTTTTTTTCTTTTTAATGGTAATTATGAGGATTTTAACATTAATTCAAGTAATTATTATGATTTCCCTGATTATTCCTTTATTATTGACAATAAAGATAATTATGATGATAATGACAATAGTAATGATAATAATGATAAAGTCATAATTATAATGATAAAGTCATAATTATAATGATAATCTTTATAATACTGCACTAATAGCAATAATTAACTCTATTCCAAAAAAAACAATACTAATAATGGCAATAAAAATAATAATAACATCTTTATCATTGTCACTATAATTATTATTATTGTCATTATTATTTCTAAGATCATCATTATTGGGATTATCATCATATAAATAGTTATATTGATAAAAATTGCAATAATAATTAGCATAATAATTATTAAAACTGCAATAATGTTGATAATAATAATGATAAGCATGATGATAATGACTATAATGATAATAATCATAAAAATGATGACAGTAATGATAATAATGAAGATAATCATTCAGTCCATTTATAATGAAATAATGGCCAGAAGTAATAAAATCCCAAAACTCGAAAAAAAACGGCAAAATCTAGTGTATTACAGCCTTGTGAGAGAAACGTCGAAACAAAACCCTTTTCGCTTTTTAATGGTAATTTTGAGGATTTTAAAATCAATTCTATTAATTATGAGGATCTTACCATTAATTCAGGTAATTGCGAGGATTTTAACATTTGTTCAGGAAATTATGATGATTTCCATGATTAATCCTTTATTATTGAAAATAATGATGATAATTATGATAATGACAATGATAACGACAATAATAATTATAATAATGATAAAGTTATAGTTATAATGATAATCTTGATAATTACTGCAA
The DNA here is from genome assembly GCF_042767895.1 of Penaeus vannamei. Lineage (NCBI taxonomy): Eukaryota > Metazoa > Arthropoda > Malacostraca > Decapoda > Penaeidae > Penaeus > Penaeus vannamei. The sequence continues at coordinate 22,599,095 of NC_091562.1, forward strand.
TAATAGCATTAATGAACTCTATTCCAATAATTTCCATACTAATAATGACAATAGAAATAATAATATCATTATCATTGTCATTATTATTTCTAAGATCATTATTTCATTATAAATGGACTGAAAGATAATTATTATCATTATTATCATTACTGTCATCATTTTTATGATTATTATCATTATAGTCATTGTCAATATGATTATCATTATTATCATCATTATTGCAGTTATAATAATTATTATGCTAACTATTATTGCTATTTTTATCATTATAACTATTTATATAATGATAATAGCAATAATGATGATCTTAGAAATAATAATGACAATAATAATCATTATCATGACAATGATAATGATATTATTATTTCTATTGCCATTATTAGTATGGAAATTATTGGAATAGAGTTAATTATTGCTATTATTGCAGTAATTATCAAGATTTTCATTATAATTATTACTATCATTATTATAATTATTATCATTGTCATTATCATCATAATTATCACCATTATTGTCAATGATAAAGGAATCATCATGGAAATCATCATAATTACCTGAATTATTGTTAAAATCCTCATATTTACCATTAAAAAGCGAAAAGGTTTTTTTTCGACGTTTCTCTCAAAAGGCTGTAATACGCTGGATTTTGCCGTTTTTCGACTTCTGGGATTTTATTACTTCTAGCCTTTATTTCATTATTAATGGACTGAATGATAATGATTATCATTATTATCATTACTGTCATCATTTTTATGATTATTATCATCATAGTCATTATTATCATGATTATCATTTTTATTATCATCATTATATCAGTTATAACAATTATTATGCTAATTATTATTGCTATTTTTATCATTATAATTATTTATATAATGATAATAGCAATAATGATTTTAGAAATAATAATGACAATAATAATAATTATAATGACAATGATAATGATGTTATTATTATTTCTATTGCCATTATTAGTATGGAAATTATTGGAATAGAGTATATTATTGCTATTATTGCAGGAATTTTTAAGATTATCATTATAATTATGACTATCATTATCATTATTATTGTCATTATAATCATAATTATCATCATTTCTGTAAATAATAAAGGTATCATCATGGAAATCATCATAATTACCCGAATTAATGTTAAAATCCTCATAATTACCATTAAAAAGCGAAAAGGTTTTTTTTTCGACGTTTCTCTGAAAAGGATACGCTAGATTTCGACGTCTTTTTCGACTTATGGGATTTTATTACTTCTGGCCTTTATTTCATTATAAATGGACTGAATGATAATTATTATCATCATCATTAAAGTCATCATTTTTATAATTATTATCATTACAGTCAATATCGTCATGATTATCATTATTATTATCATCATTATTGCAGTTATAATAATAATTATGCTAATTATCATCATTATTATTATTACTGTCATCATTTTTATTATTATTATCCTCATGATTATCATTCTTATCATTATTGCAGTTATGATAATTAGTATGCTAATCATTATTGCTATATTTATCATTATAACTATTTATATAATGATAATAGCATTAATGTTGATCTTAGAAATAATAATGACAATAATAATATTTATGATGACAATGATAATGATATTATTATTCTTATTGCCATTATCAGTATGGAAATTATTGGAATAGAGTTAATTATTGCTATTATTGCAGTAATTATCAAGATTATCATTATAATTATGACTATCATTGTTATCATTACTATTGTCATTATCATTGTCATTATCATCATAATTATCATCATTATTGTCAATAATAAAGGAATCATCATGGAAATCATCATAATTACCTGAATTAATGTTAATATCCTCATAATTACCAATAAAAAGCGAGAAGTTTTTTTCGACGTTTCTCTCAAAAGGCTATAATGCGCTAGATTTTGCCGTTTTTTCGACTTTTGGGATTTGATTACTTCTGTCCTTTATTTCATTATATGAATGATAATTATTATCATCATTCATTACTGTCATCATTTTTATGATTATTATCATTATAGTCATTATCAGGATAACCATTATCATTACCATCATTATTGCAGTTATGATAAACATTGTTCTAATCATTATTGCTATTTTTATCATTATAACTATTCATATAATGATAATAGCAACAATAATGATCTTAGAAATCATAATGTCAATTATAATAATTATAATGAGAATGATAATATCATTTTTATTGCCATAATTAGTATGGAAATCATTGGAATAGAGTTAATTATTGCTATCATTGCATTCTCAAGATTATCATCTTAATTATGACTTTATCATTATCATTATATTTGTCATTATCATTGTCATTATAATCATAATTATCATCATTATTGTCAATAATAAAGGAATCATCATGGAAATCATCATAATTACCTGAATTAATGATAAAATCCTCATAATCACCATTAAAAAGCAAAAAGGGATTTTTTTTTACGTTTCTCTCAAAGGGCTCTAATACGCTAGATTTTTCCGTTTTTTCTTATTATGGGATTTTATTACTTCTGGCCTTTATTTCATTATATATGGACCGAATGATCATTATTATCATTATTATCATTACTGTCATCATTTTTATGCTTATTATCATTATAGTCATTATCATCATGATTATCATTATTATTATCATCATTATTGGAGTTATGTTAATTATTATGCTACTTATTATTGATATTTTTATCATCATAACTATTTATATAATGATAAGAGCAATAATGATGATCTTAGAAATAATAATAACAATTATAATAATTATAATGATAATGATAATGATGTTATTATTATTTCTATTGCCATTATTAGTATGGAAATTATTAGAATACAGTTAATTAATGCTATTATTGCAGTAATTATGAAGATTATCATTATAATTATGACTTTATCATTATTATCATTATTGTCATTATCATTGTCCTCATCATCTTAATTATCATCATTATTGTCAATAATAAAGGATTCATCAGGGAAATCATCATAATTACCTAAATTAATTTTAAAATCCTCATAATTACCATTAAAAAGCGAAAACATTTTTTTTTCGATGTTTCTCTCAAAATACGCTAGATTTTTCCGTTTTTCGACTTTTGGGATTTTATTACTTCTGGCATTTATTTAATTATAAATGGACTGAATGATAAGTATTATTATCATTACTGTCATCATTTTTATGATTAATATCATTATAGTCATTATCATCATGATTATCATTATTATCATCATTATTGCAGTTATAATAATGATTCTGCTAATTATTATTGCTATTTTTATCATTATAAGTATTTATATAATGATAATAGCAATAATGATGATTTTGGAAATAATAATGACAATAATTTTAATTATAATGACAATGATAATGTTATTATTATTTCTATTATCATTATTAGTATGGAAATTATTTGAATAGAGTTAATTATTTCTATTATTGCAGTAATTATCAAGATTTTCATTAAAATTATGACTATATCATTATTATAATTATTTTTGTCATTATAATTGTCATTATCATCATAATTATCATCATTTATGTCAATAATAAAGGAATCATCATGGAAATCATCATAATTACCTGAATTAATGTTAAAATACTCATAACTACCATTACAAAGCGAAAAGTTTTTTTTTGCGAAGTTTCTCTGAAAAGGCTAGATTTTGCCGTTTTTTTTCGACTTTTGGGATTTGATTACTTCTGGCCTTTATTTCATTATAAATGGACTGAATCATGATTATTATCATTATTATCATTTCTGTCATCATTTTTATGATTATCATTATAGTCATTATCATGATTATCATTATTATTTTCATCATTATTGCAGTTATGATAATTATTATGCTAATTATTATTGCTATTTTTATCATTATAACTATTTATATAATGATAATAGCAATAATGATGATCTTAGAAATAATAATGACAATAATAATAATTATAATGACAATGATAATGATGTCATTATCATTTCTATTGCCATTATTATTATGGAAATTATTGGAGTTAATTATTGCTATTATTGCAGTAATTATCAAGATTATCATTATAATTATGACTTTATCATTATTATTACTATTATTGTCATTTTCATTTTCATTATCATCCTAATTATCATCATTATTGTCATTAATAAAGGATTCATCATGGAAATCATCATAATTACCTGAATCAATGTTAAAATCATCATAATTACCATTACAAAGCGAAAAGTTTTTTTTTAGACGTTTCTCTCAAAAGGATGTAATACGCTTGATTTTGCCGTTTTTTCGACTCTTAGGATTTTATTACTTCTGGCCTTTATTTCATTATAAATGGACTGAATGATAATTATTATCATCATTATTATCATTACTGTCATCATTTTTATGATTATTATCATTATAGTCATTATCATCATGATTATCATTATCATCATTATTGCAATTATGTTAATTATTATGCTAATTATTATTGCTATTTTTATAATTATAACTATTTATATAATGATAATAGAAATAATGATGATAATAATGACAATAATAATAATTATAAGGACAATGATAATGATATTATTTCTATTGCCATTATTAGTATGGAAATTATTGGAATAGAGTTAATTATTGCTGTTATTGCAGTAATTATGAAGATTATCATTATAATTATGACTATCATTATTATTGTCATTATCATTGTCATTATCATCCTAATTATCATCATTATTGTCAATAATAAAGGATTCATCATGAAAATCATCATAATAACCTTAATTAATTTTAAAATCTTCATAATTACCTTTACAAAGCGAAAAGCTTTTTTTTCGACGTTTCTGTCAAAAGTCTGTAATACGCTAGATTTTGCCGTTTTTCGACTGAATGATAATTATCATTAAAATCATTACTGCCATCATTTTTATGATTATTATCATTACAGTCATTATCATCATGATTCTCATTATTATTATCATTATTGCAGTTATGATAATTATTATGCTACTTAATATTGCTATTTTTATCATTATAACTAGTTATATAATAATAATAGCAATAATGATGATCTTAGAAATAGTAATGACAATAATGATAACTATAATGATAATGATATTATTATTTCTATTGCCATTATTAGTATGGAAATTATTGGAATAGAGTTAATTATTGCTATTATTGCAGTAATTATTTAGATTATCATTATAATTATGACTTTATCATTATTATCATTATCATTGTCATTATCATTCTTATCATCATAATTATCATTATTGTCAATAATAAAGGAATCATCAGGGAAATCATCATAATTACCTGAATTAATATTAAAATCCTCATAATTACCATTAAAAAGCGAAAAGTTTTTTTCGACGTTGCTCTCAAAAGGTTGTAATACGCGAGATTTTGTCATTTTTCGACTTCTGGGATTTTATTACTTCTGGCCTTTATTTCATTATAAATGGACTGAATGATAATTATTATCATCATTATTATAATTAAAGTCATCATTTTATGATTATTATCATTACAGCCAATATCGTCATGATTATCATTATTATTATTATTATTATTATATCAGTTATAATAATTATTATGCTAATCATTATTGCTGTTTTTATCATAATAACTATTCATATAATGATAATAGCAATAATGATGACCTTAGAAGTAATAATGACAATAATAATAATTATAATGAAAATGATAATGATATTATTTTTTCTATTGCAATTATTAGTATGGAAATTATTGGAATAGAGTTAATTATAGCTATTATTTCAGTAATTATCAAGATTATCATTATGATTATGACTTTATCATTATTATTATTATTGTCATTATCATTGTCATTATCATCCTACTTATCATCATTATAGTCAATAATTAAGGAATCATCATGGAAATCATCATAATTTCCTGAATTAATGTTAAAATCTTCATAATTACTATTACAAAGCGAAAAGGGTTTTTTTTTAGACGTTTCTCTAAAAAGGCTGCAATACGCAAGATTTTGCCGTTTTATCGACTTTTGGGATTTTATTACATCTGGCCTTTATTTCGTTATAAATGGGCTGAATTATAATTATCATCGTTATTATTATTACTGTCATTATTTTTATGATTATTATGATTGCAGTCATTATCATCATTATTATCATTATTATTATCATCATTATTGCAGTTATAATAATTATTACCCAACGAGAGAGGCGGGCTGCCGGCCCCGTTGGGAGGGTGACTGCTGGGGCGCGGAATAGGAATGGGAGCTCCTCGTCTTGCCTGCGTCCTGGCAGCCGCCAGCCCGATATGAAGATTGTGGGACAAAGCCTTTGGGAACCCCACAGGTGGATGAAGGGTCCCGCAGCCTATCGCCTTTTATGTGGGGCAGCGTCGGCGGGGGTGGAAGAGGTGGCGTCCACCTGGAGCGACTGCCCGAGGGTTAACCTCAGGCAGGAAGTCAGGGTGTGGGCTTGGAACGTCCGCTCTTTATGTCAGGTTGATCGGTTACCCCTGCTATCGAGGGAACTGGGGAGGCTGAGAGTAGGGGTGGCTGCTCTCTCGGAGGTGAGAAGACCTGGCAGCGGTAAGACCAGTGTAGGTGGCTACACCTATTACTGGTCAGGCCGCAACGATGGTCACCATCTCCAGGGAGTAGCCATAGCTGTCTCCGGTAGGCTCCAGCCCTCGGTGGTAGAGGTCACTCCAGTCGATGAGCGTATAATGGTGATGAGACTGAAGCTGTCTTTGGGCTTCATGTCTCTTATTGCTGTGCGCGCTCCTACCAATGTTTGTAAACTTGATGTGAAAGAGATGTTCTATGCCAAACTTGCATCCGTGGCAGACAGTTGTCCTCGGCGAGATATTCGTATTGTTCTGGGTGACTTTAATGCGGTATCTGGCTGCGATCGAGCTGGCTATGAGATGTCAGTCGGTCCTCATGGTTCGGGAGCTGATACCGGCAGCGAGAATTCCCTCCTTTTCCGGGATTTTGCTAGATCCCAGAAATTGAAGATTTCTGGCTCCTGGTACCAGCGACGAGACCCACATCGTTGGACATGGTACAGCGATGCGGGTAATGCAACCAAGGAGATCGACCACATTCTCGTTAGCACTCGTTGGAGGATCCTCCAGAACTGCAGGGTGTATAGGAGTGCTGAGTTCTGTGGTACTGGCCATAGATTAGTTGTGGCTACCCTCCGAGTCCACTTCAAAACTCCCCAGCGGCCCAATGACCACCCTAGGGTGTTTCATCTGGACAGGCTGAAGGAGAGGGAGTGTGCTCGGAGGTTTGCTGAGACAATCTCTAATCGGTTCACAGCACTTGACAATCTGACGGACACTGTACTTCTTTGGGACACCTTCAAGCGTAAAACGCTTGATGCAGCCCAAGAATCGATTGGAGAACGCCCGAGAGCAAGACAGAATTCAATCTCTCAGGAGACACTGGAAGCCACTGATGCCTCGTCTGGCAGGGGATCGGGATTTGTACCGTTCTCAGGTGTGCAGAACTCGGTCTCTGTTAAGAAGGGACAAGGAACAGTTTATTAGGAATCTTGCTGAGGAGGTTGAAGGCCATTTCTTAGTAAATGACCTTCGTTCTGCATACGAAGCCCTGAGAAAACTGAACTCTAAGCCCTCTTCACAGGTGACTGCAGTTCGCTTAGTGGGTGGCCAAATTGTCTCAGATCCTCTTGCGGTGAGGGAGCGTTGGGCTGAATACTTTGAGCAGTTGTATCAGGTTGACCCTCCAACAGTTAACTTGGATGTGGGTAGTGCCGTGATTCCGCTACCGGACCCACCCATTAGCGAGGACCCTCCCTCCCTAACTGAGGTTAGGGAGGCGATTTCCAAGCTGAAAAGTGGTAAAGCGGCATCCCAGCTGAACTGTTAAAGGCTGGTGGTGAACCTATGGCGCGGGGATTGCATGCTGTCCTGGCTGCCATTTGCATGGACTGGATACTAGGCAGAGCTACTGTTCAAAGTCATTGTGGAGCAACACTGGGTAATATTAAAGTTACAGACCTTGATTTTGCCGATGATATTGCAATTCTGAGTCTTTGGAAACCTTAGTGGTGGCCCTCGATGCATTTAGTAATGAAGCGAAGCCCTTGGGTCTAGAGGTCTCCTGGACCAAGACCAAGATCCAGGACTTTGGGGACTTACTAGGAGAACCTGTTCAGTCGGTACGTGCTTGCGGCGAGGACATTGAGGTCACAGAGAGCTTTACATACCTTGGTAGTGCAGTTCATAACTCTGGGCTGTCAGACCAGGAAGTCAGTAGACGGATTGGCCTGGCAGCAGGGGTCATGAACTCTCTCGACAAGAATATTTGGAGATGCCGGTACCTGTGCAGAAGGACCAAGCTCCGGGTTTTCAGGGCCCTGATAATGCCAGTTTTGTTCTACGGTAGTGAAACCTGGACATTATCCAGTGCACTGGAGTCCCGTCTTGACGCCTTTTGTAATAGGTCCTTGTGCCGGATCATGGGGTACTGTTGGCGGGACCATGTGTCTAAACAACGGCTGCACCGTGAGACTGGCACAGGACCTGTTACCTGCACAATCCAGGATCGCCAATTCAGGCTATATGGCCACATGGCTCGCTTTCCACAGGCTGATCTTACCCATCAGATTGTCTCTGTAAGAGACAACCCTGGGTGGAAGAGGCCCGTGGGACGACCTAGGAGGTCGTGGCTTGGGCAGATCGATCAAACCTGTCGGGAAGAGGTCGAGATGGACCGGGCCCCTGCCTGGCGACTTGCCATGAGGGATCCCAAAAGGCGGAAACAGAAGGTGGACGCGGCTATACGCCCCGTCGGCGTTAGCTCCGGATGATGATGATGATGTCATTATCAATGTCATTATCATCATAATTATCATCATTATTGTCAATAATTAAGGTTTCATCAGGGAAATCATAATTACCTAAATTAATGTTAAAATCCTCATAATTACCATTAAAAAGCGAAAAGATTTTTTTTCGATGTTTCTCTAATAAGCCTGTAATACAGGCTTTATTACAGTTATGATAATTATTATGCTAACTGTTATTGCTATTTTTATCATTATAACTATTCATATAATGATAATATCAATAATTATGATCTTAGAAATATTAATGACAATAATAATAATTATAATGACAATGATAATGATGATATTATTTTTTCTATTGCCATTATTAGTATGGAAATGATTGGAATAGAGTTAATTATTGCTATTATTGCAGTGGTTATCAATATTATCATTATAATTATGAATTTATCATTATTATTATTATTGTCATTATCATTGTCATTATCATTATCATTATTATTGTCATTATAATTTTCATTATCAACGTAATTATCATCATTATTGTCAATAATAAAGGAATCATCATGGAAATCATCATAATTACCTGAATTAATGTTAAAATCATCATAATTACCATTAAAAAGCGAAAAGTGTTTTTTTTTCGACGTTTCTCTCCATAGGCTGTAATACGCTAGATTTTGCCGTTTTATCGACTTTTGGGATTTTATTACTTCTGGCTTTTATGTCATTATCAATGGGCAATGATAATTATTATCATCATTATTATCATTACTCTCATCATTTTTATGATTATTATCATTATAGTCATTATCATCATGATTATGATTTTTATTATCATCATTATTGCAGTTATAATAATTATTATGCTAATTATTATTGCTATTTTTATCATTATAACTATTTATATGATGATAATATAAATAATGATGATATTAGAAATAATAATGACAATAATAATTATAATGACAATGATAATGATATTATTTCTATTGCCATTATTTGTATGCAGTTAATTATTGCTATTCCTACAGTAATTATCAAGATTATCATTATAATTATGACTTTATCATTATTATCATTATTATTGTCATTATCATTGTCATCATCATCATAATTATCATCATTATTGATTGTCAATAATAAAGGAATCATCATGGAAATCATCACAATTACCTGAATTAATGTTAAAATCCTCATAATTACTATTAAAATGCGTTTTTTTTTCGACGTTTCTCTCAAAAGGCTAAAATACCCTAAATTATAAATGGACTGAATGATAATTATTATCATCATTATTATCATTACTGTCATCATTTTTATGATTATTATCATTATAGTCATTATCATCACGATTATCATTATTATCATAATTATTGCAGTTATGATGATTATTATTCTAATTATTATTGCTATTTTTATCATTATAACTATTTATATAATGATAATAGAAATAATGATGATCTTAGAAATAATAATGGTAATAATAATAATTATAATGACAATGATAATGACGTTATTATTATTTCTATTGCCATTATTAGTATGGAAATAATAGGAATAGAGTTAATTATTGCTATTATTGCAGTAATTCACAAGATTATCATTATAATTATAACTTTATCATTATTATCATTAATATTATCATTATCATTGTCATTATCATCATAATTATAATCATTATTGTCAATAATAAACGTTTCATCATGGAAATAATCAAATTACCTGAATTAATGTTAAAATCTTCATAATTACATTATTTAATTTTAGAATCATGATGCTAATGACTATAATGATAATAATCATAAAATTGATGACAGTAATGATAATAATGATGATAATTATCATTCAGTCCATTTGTAATTAAATAAAAGCCAGAAGTAATAAAATCCCAATAATCGAAAAAACGGGAATTTCTAGGGTATTACAGCCTTTTGAGAGAAGCGTCGAAAAATCCCTTTTCGTTTTTTAATGGTAATTATGAGGATTTTAACATTAATTCATGTAATTATGATGATTTCCATGATTATTCCTTTATTATTGACAATAATGATAATAATAATGATAATGATAATGAAAATAATGATAATGATAAAGTCATAATCATAATGATAATCTTTATAATTACTGCAATAATAGCAATAATTAACTCTATTCCAATAATTTCCATAATAATGACAATAGAAATAATAATAACATCTTTATCATTGTCATTATAATTATTATTATTGTCATTATTATTTCTAAGATCATCATTATTGCTATTATCATCATATAAATAGTTATAATGATAAAAATAGCAATATGATAATAATAATGAGGAAAGGGTGATGATTATAATGATAATAATCATAAAAATGATGAGAGTAATGATAATAATGATTGATAATAATTATCATTCAGTCCATTTATAATGAAATAAAAGCCAGAAGTAATAAAATCCCCAAAGTCGAAAAAACTGCAAAATCTAGCGTAATACAGCCTTTTCAGAGAAACGTCGAAAAAAAACGTTTTCGCTTTTAAATGGTAATTATGAGGATTTTATCATTAATTCAGGTAATTACGAGGATTTTAACATTCAGGTAAGTATGATGATTTCCCTGATGATTCCTTTATTATTGACAATAATGATGATAATTATGATGATAATGACAATGATAATGACAATAATAATGATAATAATGATAAAGTTATAATTATAATGATAAGCTTGATAATTACTTCAATAATAATTATAATGAACTCTATTCCATTAATTTCCATACTAATAATGGCAATAGAAATAATAATATCATTATCATTGTCATTATAATTATTATTATTGTCATTATTATTTCTAAGATCATCATTATTGCTATTATCATTATTTAAATAGTTATAATGATAAAAATAGCAATAATAATTAGAATAATGATTATTATAACTGCAATAATGATGATATTAATAATGATAATCATGATGCTAATGACTCTAAATATAATAATCATAAAAATGATGACAGTAATGATAATAATGATGATAATAATTATCATTCAGTCCATTTATAATGAAATAAAGGCCAGAAGTAATCAAATCCCAATAGTCGAAAAAACGGCAAAATCTAGCGTATTACAGCCGTTTGAGAGAAACGTCGAAAAAAAACTCTTTGATGATTTCCCTGATGATTCCCTTATTATATACAATAATGATGATGATTAAGATGATAATGACAATGATAATGACAATAATAATGATAATAATGATAAAGTCATAATTATAATGATAATCTTGATAATTACAGCAATAATAGCAATATTTCAATAATTTCCATACTAATAACGGCCAAAAAAATAACATCATTATCATTGTCATTATAATTATTATCATTGTCATTATAATTACCATTATTGTCATTATTATTTCTAAGATCATCATTATTGCTATTATCATTATATAAATAGTTATAATGATAAAAATAGCAATAATAATTAGCATAATATTATTATAACTGCAATAATGATGATAATAATAATGATAATCATGATGGTAATGACTATAATGATAATAATCATAAAAATAATGACAGTAATGATTATAATGATGATAATAATTATCATTCAGTCTATTTATTTTGAAATAAAGGACAGAAGTAATTAAATCATAAAAGTCGAAAAAACGGTAAAATCTTGGATATTACAGCCTTATCAGAGAAACGTCGAAAAAAATACTTTTTTCGCTTTTTAATGGTAATTTTAAGGATTTTGACATTAATCCAGGTAATTATGATGATTTCCATGATTATTACTTTATTATTGACAAAAATGATGATAATTATGATGATAATGACAATAATGATAAAGTCATAATTATAACGATAATCTTGATAATTACTACAATAATAGCAATAATTAACTCTATTCCAATAATTTCCATACTAATAATGGCAATAGAAATAATTGTAACATCATTATCATTGCCATTATAATTATTATTATTGTCATTATTATTTCTAAGATCATCATTGCTATTATCATCATATGAATAGTTATAATGATACAATGGCAATAATAATTAGCATAATGATTATTATAACTGCAATAATGATGATAATAATAATGATAATCATGATGAAAATGACTATAATGATAGTAATAATAAAAATGATGATAGTAATGATAATAATGATGATAATAATTATCATTCAGTCCATTTATAATGAAATAAAGACCAGAAGTAATTAAATCCTAAAAGTCGAAACAACGGCAAAATCTTGGGTATGACAACTCTTTGAGAGAAACGTCGAAAAAAAACATTTTCGCGTTTTAATGGTAATTATGACAATAATGATGATAATTATGATGATAATGACAATAATAATGACAATAATAATGATAATAATGATAAAGTCATAATT
>NC_091562.1:22612797-22628895 GCF_042767895.1 Penaeus vannamei
CCTATTTATATAATGATAATAGTAATAATGATGATCTTAGAAATAATAATGACAATAATAATAATTATAATGACAATGATAACGATGTAATTATTATTTCTATTGCCATTATTAGTATGGAAATTATTTGAATAGAGTTAATTATTTCTATTATCGTAGTAATTATCAAGATTATCATTATAATTATGACTTTATCATTATCATTATTCCTGTCGTGATTATAATGGGTGGGTGCTTTATGCACAGGGTGGTGTGAAGCGATGGTATGGTATCCTAGATAGTGTTAAGTGCTTGCTTGACTTCTCGTTTGCAGCTGCCATCGCTGGCTAGCCTTGTGTGAAAAAGGGAGCAGCGCTGCATAAGTCTCCCCTGCCAGTTCATAGCCTCTCCATCATAGAGACTTCTGCAGTGCCTCCTCGTGGCCAACTATGGAAACTGGCAACTTTCGGTCCCAGGCTGAACTGTAGTGGATCTCGGAGCAGCAGGAGGCTCCAGAAGTACAGGGTCATGGCCCACCGGCGTGTGGACATGCCCTGGCCCTATACTAACTCCTGCCCCTAAGACCCCTGGGGTCAATGGGAGGCTCGGGGGAGGTGGGCCTTGCCAGTCCTCCCCCCCCCCCGCCCAGAGAATAAGCCACTGGCAGCGTCACACTTAATTGGAAATGCTAGGGAGAGGGGTAATGTCCCTCCTACCCAGCGAGAGAGGAGGGCTGCGGGCCCCGTTGGGAAGGTGACTGCTGGGGCGCGGAATAGAAACGGGAGGTCCTCGTCCTGCCTGCGTCCTGGCAGCCGCCAGCCCAATATGAAGCTTGTGGGGGAAAGCCCTAGGGAACCCCACAGGTGGATGAAGGGTCCCGCAGCCTGCCGCCTTTTATGTGGGGCAGCGTCGGCGGGGGTGGCAGAGGTGGCGTCCACCCGGAGCGACTGCCCGAGGGTTAACCTCAGGCGGGAAGTCAGGGTGGAGACTTGGAACGTCCGCTCTTTACGTCAGGATGATCGGTGACCCCTGCTATCGAGGGAACTGGGGAGGCTGAGAGTAGGGGTGGCTGCTCTCTCGGAGGTGAGAAGACCTGGCAGCGGTACGACCAGTGTAGGTGGCTACACCTATTACTGGTCAGGCCGCAGCGATGGTCACCATCTCCAGGGAGTAGCTATAGCTGTCTCCGGTAGGCTCCAGCCCTCGGTGGTAGAGGTCACTCCAGTCGATGAGCGTATAATGGTGATGAGACTGAAGCTGTCTTTGGGCTTCATGTCTCTTATTTCTGTGGACGCTCCTACCGATGTTTGTAAACTTGATGTGAAAGAGATGTTCTACGCCAAACTTGCATCCGTGGCAGACAGTTGTCCCCGGCGAGATATTGGTATTGTTCTGGGTGATTTCAATGCGGTATCTGGCTGCGATCGAGCTGGCTATGAGATGTCAGTCGGTCCTCATGGTTCGGGAGTTGATACCGGCAGCGAGAATTCCCTCCTTTTCCGGGATTTTGCTAGATCCCAGAAATTGAGGATTTCTGGCTCCTGGTACCAGCGCCCAGACCCACATCATTGGACATGGTACGGAGATGCGGGTAATGCAACCAAGGAGATCGACCACATTCTCGTTAGCACTCGTTGGAGAATCCTCCAGAACTGCAGGGTGTATAGGAGTGCTGAGGTCTGTGGTACTGACCATAGATTAGTTGTGGCTACCCTCCGGGTACACTTCGGCCCAATGACCACCCTAGGGTGTTTCATCTGGACAGGCTGAAGGAGAGGGAGTGTGCTTGAAGCAACTGATGCTTGCCGTGCGGTTATTTCTGCTATCATTATTATTTCTAATTATTATCATCATCGTTAGTCTTATTGTTATTATCATGAAAACCATTAGAGTATTGTTGATGATTGCTATTATTGCCTTAATTACGCAAATTATCATTATAATTATCATGTTATTATAGCTGTCCTAATTAATGTCATAATTATCTTAATTAATGACATAATTATCCTAGTTAATGTCATAATTATCATTATTATCGTCATTATTAAGGGGATTATCATGAAAATCATCATAATTAGCCGATTTATTGCAGAAATCATCATAATTAGCCGATTTATTGCAGAAATCATCATAATCATCTCATAAACTCGAAAAGGGGTGGTTTTAGACTATATTCTCAAAAGGCTATATATCGCTAGATTTCGCCGTTTTTTTTTATATACTTTTAGCCTTTTTTCATTAAGGATGGGCTTTATGATTATTATCATCATCATTATTATCATTAATAGCATTAAAATCATCATTATCATCATTATAGTAATTATCGCCGTAATCACCCTTAATATAATCTTTATAAGAGCTATTATCTTAATTATTAATGTCATTTTCCTCATCATAACTATTTCTATAATGATAATAACAATAATGATAATTTTAGAAATAATAAGAACAGTAATAATTATAATAACAATAATAGCGATATTATGATTATTTCTACTATCATTATTATTTCTAATTATTATCATCATCGTTAGTCTCATTGTTATTATCCTGAAAATCATTAGAGTATTGTTGATGATTGCTATTATTGCCGTAATTATGCAAATTAACTTTATAACTATCATTTTATTATAATTATCCTACTTAATGTCATAATTATCCTACTTAATGTCATAATTATCCTAATTAATGTCATAATTATCCTAATTAATGTCATAATTATCCTAATTAATGTCATAATTATCCTAATTAATGTCATAATTATCCTAATTAATGTCATAATTATCCTAATTAATGTCATAATTATCCTAATTAATGTCATAATTATCCTTATTAATGTCATAATTATCCTAATTAATGTCATAATTATCATTATTATCGTCATTATTAATGGGATTATCATGAAAATCATCATAATTAGCCGAATTATTGCAGAAATCATCATAATCATCCCATAAACCCGAAAAGGTTTTTTTTTCGACCATATTCTCAAAAGGCTATATATCGCTAGATTTCGCCATTTTTTCGATTTTTTTTTTATATACTTTTAGCCTTTTTCTTCATTATGGATGGGCTTTATGATTATTATCATCATCATTATTATCATTAATAGCATTAACACCATCATTATCATCTTTATAGTAATTATCGCGGTAATTACCCTTAATATAATCATTATAAGAACTATTATCTTAATTATTAATGTCATTTTCCTCATTAAAACTATTTCTATAATGATGATAACGATAGTGATAATTTTAGAAATAATAACAACAGTAATAATTATTGCCTTAATTACGCAAATTATAATTATAATTATCATTTTATTATAATTATCCTAATTAATGTCATAATTATCCTAAATAATGTCATAATTATCATTATTATCGTCATTATTAATGGGATTATCATGAAAATCATCATAATTAGCCAAATTATTGCAGATATCATCATAATCATCTCATAAACTCGAAAAGTTTTTTTTTTCTACCATATTCTCGTTTTCATGATAATAAAAATAAGGCTATCGATGATGATAATAATTAGAAATGATAATGATAGTAGAAATAATCATAATATCGCTATTATTGTTATTATTATTATTAATGTTGTTGTTATTATTTCTAAAATTATCATTATTTTTATTATCATTAGAGATATAGTTATAATGAGGAAAATGACATTAATAGTTAAGATAATAGCTCTTATAATGATTATATTAAGGGAAATTATGGCGATAATTACTATAATGATGATAATGATGATGTTAATGCTTTTAATGATAATAATGATGATGATAATAATCATAAAGCCCATCCACAATGAAAAAAGACTAAAAGTATAAAAACCCCAAAGTCGAAAGAACGGCGAAATCTATTGTCGAAAAACCTCCCTTTTCGAGTTCATGGGATGATCATTTCTGGAATAATTTGGCTAATTATGATGATTTTCATGATAATACCATTAATAATGACGATAATAATGATAATTATGACATTAATTAGGATAATTATAATAAAATGATAATTATAATGATAATTTGCGTAATTAAGGCAATAATAACAATCATCAACAACACTTTAATGATTTTCATGATAATAACAATAAGACTAACGATTATAATAATAATTAGAAATAATAATGATAGTAGAAATAATCATAATATCGCTATTATTATTTTAATTATCACTTTTGTTGTTATTATTTTTAAAATTATCATTATTGTTATTATCATTATAGAAATAGTTATAATGAGGAAAATTACATTAATGATTAAGATAATAGCTCTTATAATGATTATGTTAAGGGTAATTATGGCGATAATTACTATAATGACGATAATGATGATGTTAATGCTATTAATGATAATAATGATGATGACAATAATCATAAAATCCATCCATAATGAAAAAAGGCTAAAAGTATTAAAAAAACCCAAAGTCGAAAAACGGCGAAATCTTGGGATATATAGCCTTTTGAAAATATGGTCGAAAAACTCCCCTTTTTGAGTTTATGGGATGATTATGATGATTTCTACAATAATTCGGTTAATTATGATGATTTTCATGATAATCCCAGTAATAATGATGATGATAATGATAATTATGACATTAATTAGGATAATTATAATAAAATGATAATTATAATGATAATTTGCGTAATTAAGGCAATAATAGCAATCATCAACAATACTCTAATGATTTTCATGATAACAACAATAAGACTAACGATGATGATAATAATTAGAAATAATAATGATAGTAGAAATAATCATAATATCGCTATTATTGTTATTATATTTATTACTGTTGTCGTTATTATTTCTAGAGTTATCATTATTGTTATTATCATTATAGAAATAGATATAATGAGGAAAATGACATTAACATTTAAGACAATAGCTCTTATAATGATTATATTAAGGGTAATTATGGCGATAATTACTATAATGATGATAATGATGATGTTAATGCTATTAATGATAATAATGATGATGATAATAATCATAAAGCCCATCCATAATGAAAAAAGGCTAAAAGTATAAAAAAGAAAAACCAAAGTCGAAAAAACGGCGAAATTTTGAGATATATAGTCTTTTGAGAATATGGTCGAAAATCCCCTCTTTTCGAGTATATGGGATGATTATGATGATTTCTGCAATAATTCGGCTAATTATGATGATTTTCATGATAATCCCATTAATAATGACGATAACAATGATAATTATGACATTAATTAGGATAATTATGACATTGATTAGGATAATTATAATAAAATGATAATTATAATGATAAGTTGCGTAATTCAGGCAATAATAGCAATCATCAATAATACTCTAATGATTTTCATGATAATAACAATAAGACTAACGATAATGGTAATAATTAGAAATAATAATGAGTAGAAATAATCACAATATCGCTATTATTGTTATTATAATTATTACTGTTGTTATTA
The DNA here is from genome assembly GCF_042767895.1 of Penaeus vannamei. NCBI lineage: Eukaryota > Metazoa > Arthropoda > Malacostraca > Decapoda > Penaeidae > Penaeus > Penaeus vannamei. The sequence continues at coordinate 22,618,234 of NC_091562.1, forward strand.
TTTCCAAAATTATCATTATTGTCATTATCATTATATAAATAGTTATAATGAGGAAAATGACATTAATAATTAAGATAATAGCTCTTATAATGATTATATTAAGGGTAATTATGGCGATAATTACTATAATGATGATAATGATGATGTTAAAACTATCAATGATAATAATGATGATAATAATCATAAAGCCCATCCATAATGAAAAAAAGGCTAAAAGTATTAAAAAAAACGGTCGAAAAAACGGCGAAATCTAGCGAAAATTGCCTTTTGAGAATATGGTCGAAAAAAAAATCTTTTCGAGTTTATGGGATGATTATGATGATTTATACAATAATTCGGCTAATTATGGTGATTTTCATGATAATCCCATTAATAATGACGATCATCATCATCCGGAGCTAACGCCGACGGGGGCGCATAGCCGCGTCCACCTTCTGCTTCCACCTTTTGGGATCCCTCATGGCAAGTCGCCAGGCAGGGGCCCGGCCCATCTCGAGCTCTTCCCGACAGGTTTGATCGATCTGCCTAAGCCATGACCTCCTAGGTCGTCCCACAGGCCTCCTTCACCCAGGGTTGTCTCTTACAGAGACAACCTGATGGGTAGGATCAGCCTGTGGAAAGCGAGCCAGGTGGCCATATAGCCTGAGTTGGCGATCCCGGATTGTGCCAGTCTCACGGTGCAGCCTTTGGTTAGACACATGGTCCCGCCAACAGTACCCCATGAACCGGCGTAAGGACCTGTTACAAAAGGCGTCAAGACGAGACTCCAGTGCACTGGATAATATCCAGGTTTCACTACCGTAGAGCAAAACTAGCATTACCAGGGCCCTGAAAACCCGTAGCTTGGTCCTTCTGCACAGATACCAGCATCTCCAAATACTCTTGTCGAGAGAGTTCATGACCCCTGCTGCCAGGCCAATCCGTCTGCTGACTTCCTGGTCTGACAGCCCAGAGTTATGAACTACACTACCAAGGTATGTAAAGCTTTCTGTGACCTTAATGTCCTCGCCGCAAGCACGCACCGACTGAACAGGTTCTCCTAGCAAGTCCCCAAAGTCCTGGATCTTGGTCTTGGTCCAGGAGACCTCTAGACCCAAGGGCTTCGCTTCATTACTAAATGCATCGAGGGCCACCACTAAGGTTTCCGATCCAACATCATCGGCAAAATCAAGGTCTGTAACCTTAATATTACCCAGTGATGCTCCACAATGACTTTGAACAGTAGCTCTGCCTAGTATCCAGTCCATGCAAGTGTTGAAAAGGGTTGGTGCAAGAACACAGCCTTGCCTCACTCCTGAACTGACAGGAAAGAAGCTCGACAGGCCCCCACCACACTTTACAGCACTTTCAGTACCAGTATATAGGTTTGCTATTAGTTCAATAATCCTTGTTGGAATTCCTCTCAGTCTCAGGACCTCCCAGAGTGATTCCCGATGTACTGTATCGAACGCCTTCTTGAGGTCGATGTAGGCTGCAAGTAACCCACGTCCGAATTAACGACGGCGCTCTACAATGACTCGAAGCGCAAGGATACGGTCTATTGTTGACTTACCAGGAGTGAATTCGGATTGCTCAGGCCTCTGATGCCTTAGTAGATGGTCTCTGATACACCTCAGAAAGATGCGGGCAAGAACCTTGCCTGGTACACTGAGCAGTGTGATGCCACGGTGATTGCTGCAGTCCCATCGGTCCCCCTTCCCCTTCCAGAGAGGGATGACCACACCCCTCAACAGGTCAGAGGGAACGGTACCGGACTGCCAGATGGCAGCCAGGACAGCATGCAATCCCCACGCCATAGATTCACCACCAGCCTTTAACAGTTCAGCTGGGATGTCGCATATACCCGCTGCTTTACCACTCTTCAGCTTGGAAATCGCCTCCCTAACCTCAGTTTGGGAGGGAGGGTCCTTGCTAATGGGTGGGTCTGGCAGCGGAATCACGGCACTACCCACATCCAAGTTAACTGTTGGAGGGTCAACTTGATACAACTGCTCAAAGTATTCAGCCCAACGCTCCCTCACCGCAACAGGATCTGAGGCAATCTGGCCACCCACTAAGCGAACTGCAGTCACCTGTGAAGAGGGCTTGGTATGCAGGACGAAGATTATTTACTAAGAAATGGCCTTCAACCTCCTCAGCAAGATTCCTAATAAACTGCTCCTTGTCCCTTCTTAACAGAGACCGAGTTCTGCGCACCTGAGAACGGTGCAAATCCCAATCCCCTGCCAGACGAGCCGCACGGCAAGCATCAGTGGCTTCCAGTGTCTCCTGAGAGAGGAAATTCTGTCTTGCTCTCGGCCGTTCTCCAATCGATTCTTGGGCTGCATCAAGCGTTTCACGCTTGACGGTGTCCCACAGAAGTACAGGGTCCGTTAGATTGTCAAGCGCTGTGAACCGATCAGAGATTGTCTCAGCAAACCTCCGAGCACACTCCCTCTCCTTCAGCCTGTCCAGATGAAACACCCTAGGGTGGTCATTGGGCCGCTGGGGACTTTTGAAGTGTACCCAGAGGGTAGCCACAACTAATCTATGGTCAGTACCACAGACCCCAGCACTCCTATACACCCTGCACTTCTGGAGGATCCTCCAACGAGTGCTAACGAGAATGTGGTCGATCTCCTTGGTTGCATTTCCCGCATCGCTGTACCATGTCCAACGATGTGGGTCTGGGCGCTGGTACCAGGAGCCAGAAATCCTCAATTTCTGGGATCTAGCAAAATCCCGGTATCAACTCCCGAACCATGAGGACCGACTGACATCTCATAGCCAGCTCGATCGCAGCCAGATACCGCAGCGTACACAGCAATAAGAGACATGAAGCCCAAAGACACCTTCAGTCTCATAACCATTATACGCTTATCGACTGGAGTGACCTCTACCACCGATGGCTGGAGCCTACCAGAGACAGCTATGGCTACTCCCTGGAGATGGTGACCATCGCTGCGGCCTGACCAGTAATAGGTGTAGCCACCTACACTGGTCGTGCCGCTGCCAGGTCTTCTCACCTCCGAGAGAGTAGCCACCCCTACTCTCAGCCTCCCCAGTTCCCTCGATAGCAGGGGTAACCGATCATCGTGACGTAAAGAGCGGACGTTTCAAGCCCCCACCCTGAATTCCCGCCTGAGGTTAACCCTCGGGCAGTCGCTCCGGGTGGACGCCACCTCTGCCACCCCCGCCGATGCTGCCCCACATAGAAGGCGGCAGGCTGCGGGACCCTTCATCCACCTGTGGGGTTCCCTAGGGCTTTGCCCCACAAGCTTCATATTGGGCTGGCGGCTGCCAGGACGCAGGCAGGACGAGGAGCTCCTGTTCCTATTCCGTGCCCCAACAGTCACCCTCCCAACGGGGCCCGCAGCCCTCCTCTCTCGCTGGGTAGGAGGGACATTACTTCTCCCCCAGCATTTCCAATCAAGTGTGACGCTGCCAGTGGCTTATTCTCTGGGGGGGAGGAGGACTGGCAAGGCCCACCTCCCCCGAGCCTCCCATTGACCCCAGGGGTCTTAGGGGCAGGAGTTAGTACAGGGCCAGGGCATGTCCATACGCCAGTGGGCCATGACCCTGTACCTCTGGGGCTTCTTGCTACTCCGAGATCCCCTACAGTTCAGCCTGGGACTGCAAGGTGCCAGTTTCCATAGTTGGCCACGAGGAGGCACTGCAGAAGTCTCGATGGTGGAGAGGCTATGAACTGGCAGGGGAGACTTATGCAGTGCTGCTCCCTTTTTCGCACAAGACTAGCCAGCGGTGGCAGCTGCAAGCGAGAAGGCATGCAATCACTAAACACTGTCTAGGCTACAACACCATCGCTTCACACCACCCTGCGTATATATGACGATAATAATGATAATTATGACATTAATTAGGATAATTATGACATTAATTAGGATAATTATGACATTAATTAGGATAATCATGATATTAATTAGGATAATTATGACATTAATTAGGATAATTATGACATCAATTAGGATAATTATGACATTAATTAGGATAATTATGACATTAATTAGGATAATTATGACATTAATTAGGATAATTATGACATTAATTAGGATAATTATGACATTAATTAGGATAATTATGACATTAATTAGGATAATTATGACATTAATTAGGATAATTATGACATTAATTAGGATACTTATAATAAAATGATAGTTATAATGATAATTTGCGTAATTAAGGCAATAATAGCAATCATCAACAATACTCTATCATTTTCATGATAATAACAATAAGACTAAGGTTGATGGTAATAATTAGAAATAATAATGATAGTAGAAATAATCATAATATCGCTATTATTGTTATTATAATTATTACTGTTCTTGTTATTATTTCTAAAATTATCAATATTGTTATTATCATTATAGAAATAGCTACAATGAGGAACATGACATTAATAATTAAGATAATAGCTCTTATAATGATTTTATTAAGGGTAATTATAGCGATAATTACTATAATGATGATAATGATGATGTTAATGCTATTAATGATAATAATGATAAAGTAATAATTATAATGATAATATTGATAATTACTGCAATAATAGCAAAAATTAACTCTATTCCTATAATTTCCATACTAATAATGGCAATAGAAATAATAATATCATCATTATCATTATAATTATTATTATTGTCATTATTTCTAAAATCATCATTATTGCTATTATCATTATATAAATAGTTATAATGATAAAAAGAGCAATAATAATTTTTGTAACTGCAATAATGATGATAATAATAATGATAATCATGATGATAATGACTATAATGATAATAATCATAAAAATGATGAAAGTAATGATAATAATGATAATAATAATTATCATTCAGTCCATTTATAATGAAATAAAGGCCAGAAGTAATAAAGTCCCAAAGTCGAAAAACAGCAAAATCTAGCCTTTTGAGACAAACGTGGAAAAAAACCGTTTTCGCTTTTCAATGGTAATTATGAGGATTTTAACATTAATTCAGGTAATTATGATGATTTCCATGATGATTCCTTTAATAATCATAAGAATAATGACAGCAATGATAATAATGATGATGATAATTATTATCCAATCAATTTATAATTAAATAAAGGCCAAAAGTAATAAAATCCCAAAAGTCGGAAAGACGACAAAATCTAGCGTATTACGGCCTTTTTCAGAGAAACGTCGAAAAAAAAATTCCGCTTTTTATTGGTAATTATGAGGATTTTAACATTGATTCAGGGAATTGTGATGATTTTCATGATAATTCCTTCCTTATATGCAATAATAATGATAATCATGATGATAATGACAATGATAATGACAATAATAATGATAATGATAAAATCATAATTATAAGGATATTTTCTATAGTTACTGCAATAATAGCAATAATCAACACTATTCCAATATTTTTGAGACTAATAATAACAATAGAAATAATAATATCATTATCATTGTCATTATAATTCTTATTATTGTCATTATTATTTCTAAAATTATCATTATTGCTATTATCATTATAAAATAATTATGATGATGACAATAGCTATAATAATTAGCATAATAATCATTATAACTGCCATAATGATGATAATCATGATGATAATCATGATGATAATGACTATAATGATAATAATCATAAGAATAATGACAGTAATGATAATAATGATGATAATAATGATTATCCAGTCTATCTATAATGAAATAAAGGCCAAAAGTAATAAAATCCCGTAAGTCGCATAAACGGCAAAATCTATCGTATTCCAGCCTTTTCAGAGAAACGTCGAAAAAAAATCCTTTTCGCTTTTTATTGGTAACTATGAGGATTTTATAATTAATTCATGTAATTGTGATGATTTTCATGATTATTCCTTCATTATATGCAATAATGATGATAATTATGATGATAACAATGATAACAATAATAATGATAATAATGATAAAATCATAATTATAATGTTAATTTTGATAATTACTGCAATAATAGGAATAATTAACTCTATTCTAATAATTTTCAGGCTAATAATGACAATAGAAATAATATCATTATCATTGTCATTATAATTATTACTATTGTCATTATTATTTCTAAAATTATCATTATTGCTATTATCATTATAAAAATACTTATGATGATGAAAATAGCTATAATAATTTGCATAGTAATCATTAGAACTGGAATAATGATGATAATAATGATTATCATGATGATAATGACTATAATGATAATAATCATAAGATTAATGACAGTAATGATAATATTGATGATAATTATTACCCAGTCAATTTATAATGAAATAAAGGCCAAAAGTAATAAAATCTCATAAGTCGAAATAACGGCAAAATATAGCGTATTACAGCCTTTTGAGAGAAACGTCGAAAAAAAACCTTTTCGCTTTTTATTGGTAATTATGAGGATTTTAACATTAATTCAGGTAATTGTGATGATTTTCATGATAATAATGACAATGATAAGGACAATAATAATGATAATGATAAAATCAAAATCATGAGGATAATTTTGATAATTACTGCAATAATAGTAATAATCAACTCTATTCCAATATTTTTTAGACTAATAATGACAATAGAAATAATTATAGAAATCATTATAATTGTCAGTATAATTATCACTATTGCCATTATTATTTCTAAAATTATAAATTATTGCTATTATCATTATAAAAATAGTTATGATGATGAAAATGGCTATAATAATTAGCATAATAATCATTATAACTGAAATAATGATGATAATAATGATGATAATTATGATGATAATGATTATAATGATAATAATCATATGAATAATGAGAATAATGATAACAATGATAATTATTATCCTTTCCATTTACAATGAAATAAAGGCCAAAAGTCATAAAATCCCAAAAGTCGAAAAAACGGCAAAATCGAGCGTATTACAGCCCTTTCAGAAAAACGAAAAAAAACTTTTTCCTTTTTACTGGTTATTGTGAGGATTTTAACATTAATTCAGGGAATTGTGAATATTTTCATGATAATTCCTTCATTATATGCAAAAATGAGGATAATCATGATAATGACCATGATAATAACAATAATAATGATAATGATAAAATCATAATTATAATAATTTTCATAATTACTGCAATAATAGCAATAATCAACTCTATTCCAATAATTTTCAGACTAATAATAACAATAGAAATAATAACATCATTATCATTGTCATTATAATCATTACTATTGTCATTATTATTTCTAAAATTATCATTATTGCTATTATCATTATAAAAATAGTTATGATGATGAAAATAGCTATAATAATTAACATAATAATCATTATAACTGCAGTAATGATGATGATAATGATGATAATCATGATGATAATGACTATAATGATACTAATCATCATTATCATTATAGTCATTATCATCATGACTATCATTATTATCATCCTTATAACAGTTATAATAATTATTATGCTAATTATTATTGCTTTTTTCATCATTATAACTATTTATATAATGATAATAGCGATAATGATGATCTTAGAAATAATAATGACAATAATAATAATTATAATGACAATGATAAGGATGTTATTATTATTTCTATTGCCATTATTAGTATGGAAATTATTGGAATAGAGTTAATTATTGCTATTATTGCAGTAATTATCAAGATTATCATTATAATTACGTCTTTATCATTATCATTACGTCCTTATCATTATCATTATTATTGTCATTACCATTGTCATTATCTTCATAATTATCATTATTGTCAATAATGAAAGAATCATCAGGGAAATCATCATAATTACCTGAATTAATGTTAAAATCCTCATAATTGCCATCACAAAGCGAAAAGGGTTTTTTTTTTAGACGTTTCTCTCAAAAGGCTGTAAAACGCTAGATTTTGCCGTTTTTTCGACTTTTGGGATTTTATTACTTCTGGCCTTTATGGACTGAATGATAATTATTATCATCATTATTATCATTACTGTCATCATTTTTATGATTATTATCATTATAGTCATCATCATCATGATTATCATTATTATTATCATTATTGCAGTTATAATAATTATTATGCTAATCATTATTGCTATTTTTATCATTATAACTATTTATATAATGATAATAGCAATAATGATGATCTTAGAAATAATAATGACAATAATAATAATTTTAATGACAATGATATGATATTATTTCTATTGCCATTATTAGTATGGACATTATTGGAATAGAGTTAATTATTGCTATTATTGCAGTAATGATCAAGATTATCATTATAATTATGACTTTATCATTATTATCATTATTATTGTCATTATCATTGTCATTATCATCAAAATTGTGGGGCATCGTCGGCGGGGGTGGCAGAGGTGGCGTCCACCCGGAGCGACTGCCCGAGGGTTAACCTCAGGCGGGAAGTCAGGGTGGGGGCTTGGAACGTCTGCTCTTTACGTCAGAATGATCGGTTACCCCTGCTATCGAGGGAACTGGGGAGGCTGAGAGTAGGGGTGGCTTCTCTCTCCGAGGTGAGAAGACCTGGCAGCGGTACGACCAGTGTAGGTGGCTACACCTATTACTGGTCAGGCCGCAGCGATGGTCACCATTTCCAGGGAGTAGCCATAGCTGTCTCCGGTAGGCTCCAGCCCTCAGTGGTAGAGTTCACTCCAGTCGATGAGCGTATAATGGTGATGAGACTGAATCTGTCTTTGGGCTTCATGTCTCTTATTTCTGTGGACGCTCCTACCGATGTTTGTAAACTTGATGTGAAAGAGATGTTCTACGCCAAACTTGCATTCGTGGCAGACAGTTGTCCCTGGCGAGATATTGGTATTGTTCTGGGTGACTTCAATGCAGTATCTGGCTGCGATCGAGCTGGCTATGAGATGTCAGTCGGTCCTCATGGTTCGGGAGTTAATACCGGCAGCGAGAATTCCCTCCTTTTCCGGGATTTTGCTAGATCACAGAAACTGAGGATTTCTGGCTCCTGGTACCAGCGCCCAGAACCACATCGTTGGACATGGTACACCGATGCGGGTAATGCAACCAAGAAGATCGACCACATTCTCGTTAGCACTCGTTGGAGGATCCTCCAGAAGTGCAGGGTGTATAGGAGTGCTGAGTTCTGTGGTACTGACCATAGATTAGTTGTGGCTATCCTCCGGGTACACTTCAAAACTCCCCAGCGGCCCAATGACCACCCTAGGGTGTTTCATCTGGACAGGCTGAAGGAGAGGGAGTGTGCTCGGAGGTTTGCTGAGACAATCTCTGATCGATTCACAGCGCTTGACAATCTGACGGACCCTGTACTTCTGCGGGACACCTTCAAGCGTGAAATGCTTGATGCAGCCCAAGAATCAAGAGAGAGAGCAAGACAGAATTCAATCTCTCAGGAGACACTGGAAGCCACTGATGCCTGCCGTGCGGCTCGTCTTTCAGGGGATCGGGATTTGCATCGTTCTCACGTGCACAGAACTCGGTCTCTGTTAAGAAGGGACAAGGAACAGTTTATTAGGAATCTTGCTGAGAAGGTTGAAGGCCATTTCTTAGTAAATGACCTTCGTCCTGCATACCAAGCCCTGAGAAAACTGAACTCCAAGCCCTCTTCACAGGTGACTGCAGTTCGCTTAGTGGGTGGCCAGATTGTCTCAGATCTTGTTGCGGTGAGGGAGCGTTGGGCTGAATACTTTGAGCAGTTGTATCAAGTTGACCCTCTAACAGTTAACTTGGATGTGGGTAGTGCCGTGATTCTGCTGCCGGACCCACCCATTAGCAAGGACCCTCCCTCCCTAGCTGAGGTTAGGGAGGCGATTTCCAAGCTGAAGAGTGGTAAAGCAGCGGGTATTTGCGGCATCCCAGCTGAAATGTTAAAGGCTGGTGGTGAACCTATGGCGCGGGGATTGCATGCTGTCCTGGCTGACATTTGGCAGTCCGGTACTGTTCCCTCTGACCTGTTAAGGGGTGTGGTCATCCCTCCCTGGAAGGGGAAGGGGGACCGATGGGACTGCAGCAATCACCGTGGCATCACACTGCTCAGTGTACCAGGCAAGGTTCTTGCCCGCATCCTTCTGAGGCGTATCAGAGACCATCTAATTAAGGCAATTGACAATTACTGCAATAATAGCAATAATTAACTCTATTCCAATAATTTCCATACTAATAATGGCAATAGAAATAATATTATCATTGTCATTATAATTATTTTTATTGTCATTATTATTTCTAAGATAATCTTTATTGCTATTATCATTATATAAATAGTTATAATGTAAAAAATAGCAATAAAATTAGCATAATAATTATTATAACTGCAATAATGATGATAATGATAATGATAATCATGATGATAATAAGTATAATGATAATAATCATAAAAATGATGACAGTAATGATAATAATGATAATAATTATTATCTAGTCTATTTATAATGAAATAAAGCCTTTTGATAGAAACGTCGAAAAAAACCCTTTCCGCTTTTTAATGGTAATTATGAGGATTTTAACATTAATTCATGTAATTATGATGATTTCCATGATGATTCCTTTATTATTGACAATAAAGATGATAATTAGGATGATAATGATGATAATGACAATAATAATGATAATAATGATAAAGTCATAATTATAATGATAATCTTGATAATTGCTGCAATAATAGCAATAATTAACTCTATTCCA
>NC_091562.1:22629395-22652692 GCF_042767895.1 Penaeus vannamei
AAAAAGGCTAAAAGTATAAAAAAGAAAAACCAAAGTCGAAAAAAAACGGCGAAATCTTGAGATATATAGTCTTTTGAGAATATGGTCGAAAATCCCCTCTTTTCGAGTATATGGGATGATTATGATGATTTCTGCAATAATTCGGCTAATTATGATGATTTTCATGATAATCCCATTAATAATGACGATAACAATGATAATTATGACATTAATTAGGATAATTATGACATTGATTAGGATAATTATAATAAAATGATAATTATAATGATAATTTGCGTAATTCAGGCAATAATAGCAATCATCAATAATACTCTAATGATTTTCATGATAATAACAATAAGACTAACGATAATGATAATAATTAGAAATAATAATGAGAGTAGAAATAATCACAATATCGCTATTATTGTTATTATAATTATTACTGTTGTTATTATTTCCAAAATTATCATTATTGTCATTATCATTATATAAATAGTTATAATGAGGAAAATGATATTAATAATTAAGATAATAGCTCTTATAATGATTATATTAAGGGTAATTATGGCGATAATTACTATAATGATGATAATGATGATGTTAAAACTATCAATGATAATAATGATGATGATAACAATCATAAAGCCCATCCATAATGAAAAAAAAGGCTAAAAGTATAAAAAACGGTCGAAAAAACGGCGAATTCTAGCGATATATAGCCTTTTGAAAATATGGTCGAAAAAAAATCTTTTCGAGTTTATGGGATGATTATGATGATTTCTACAATAATTCGGCTAATTATGGTGATTTTCATGATAATCCCATTAATAATGACGATCATCATCATCCGGAGCTAACGCCGACGAGGGCGCATAGCCGCGTCCACCTTCTGCTTCCACCTTTTGGGATCCCTCATGGCAAGTCGCCAGGCAGGGGCCCGGCCCATCTCGAGCTCTTCCCGACAGGTTTGATCGATCTGCCTAAGCCATGACCTCCTACGTCGTCCCACAGGCCTCCTTCACCCAGGGTTGTCTCTTACAGAGACAACCTGATGGGTAGGATCAGCCTGTGGAAAGCGAGCCAGGTGGCCATATAGCCTGAGTTGGCGATCACGGATTGTGCCAGACTCACGGTGCAGCCTTTGGTTAGACACATGGTCCCGCTAACAGTACCCCATGAACCGGCGTAAGGACCTGTTACAAAAGGCGTCAAGACGAGACTCCAGTGCACTGGATAATGTCCAGGTTTCACTACCGTAGAGCAAAACTAGCATTACCAGGGCCCTGAAAACCCGTAGCTTGGTCCTTCTGCACAGATACCAGCATCTCCAAATACTCTTGTCGAGAGAGTTCATGACCCCTGCTGCCAGGCCAATCCGTCTGCTGACTTCCTGGTCTGACAGCCCAGAGTTATGAACTACACTACCAAGGTATGTAAAGCTCTCTGTGACCTTAATGTCCTCGCCGCAAGCACGCACCGACTGAACACGTTCTCCTAGCAAGTCCCCAAAGTCCTGGATCTTGGTCTTGGTCCAGGAGACCTCTAGACCCAAGGGCTTCGCTTCATTACTAAATGCATCGAGGGCCACCACTAAGGTTTCCGATCCAATATCATCGGCAAAATCAAGGTCTGTAACCTTAATATTACCCAGTGTTGCTCCACAATGACTTTGAACAGTAGCTCTGCCTAGTATCCAGTCCATGCAAGTGTTGAAAAGGGTTGGTGCAAGAACACAGCCTTGCCTCACTCCTGAACTGACAGGAAAGAAGCTCGACAGGCCCCCACCACACTTTACAGCACTTTCAGTACCAGTATATAGGTTTGCTATTAGTTCAATAATCCTTGTTGGAATTCCTCTCAGTCTCAGGATCTCCCAGAGTGATTCCCGATGTACTGTATCGAACGCCTTCTTGAGGTCGATGTAGGCTGCAAGTAACCCACGTCCAAACTCACGACGGCGCTCTACAATGACTCGAAGCGCAAGGATACGGTCTATTGTTGACTTACCAGGAGTGAATTCGGATTGCTCTGGCCATTGATGCCTTAGTGGATGGTCTCTGATACACCTCAGAAAGATGCGGGCAAGAGCCTTGCCTGGTACACTGAGCAGTGTGATGCCACGGTGATTGCTGCAGTCCCATCGGTCCCCCTTCCCCTTCCAGAGAGGGATGACCACACCCCTCAACAGGTCAGAGGGAACAGTACCGGACTGCCAGATGGCAGCCAGGACAGCATGCAATCCCCACGCCATAGATTCACCACCAGCCTTTAACAGTTCAGCTAGGATGTCGCATATACCCGCTGCTTTACCACTCTTCAGCTTGGAGATCGCCTCCCTAACCTCAGTTTGGGAGGGAGGGTCCTCGCTAATGGGTGGGTCTGGCAGCGGAATCACGGCACTACCCACATCCAAGTTAACTGTTGGAGGGTCAACCTTATACAACTGCTCAAAGTATTCAGCCCAACGCTCCCTCACCGCAACAGGATCTGAGGCAATCTGGCCACCCACTAAGCGAACTGCAGTCACCTGTGAAGAGGGCTTGGTATGCAGAACGAAGATTATTTACTAAGAAATTGCCTTCAACCTCCTCAGCAAGATTCCTAATAAACTGTTCCTTGTCCCTTCTTAACAGAGACCGAGTTCTGCGCACCTGAGAACGGTGCAAATCCCAATCCCCTGCCAGACGAGCCGCACGGCAAGCATCAGTGGCTTCCAGTGTCTCCTGAGAGATGAAATTCTGTCTTGCTCTCGGCCGTTCTCCAATCGATTCTTGGGCTGCATCAAGCGTTTCACGCTTGACGGTGTCCCACAGAAGTACAGGGTCCGTTAGATTGTCAAGCGCTGTGAACCGATCAGAGATTGTCTCAGCAAACCTCCGAGCACACTCCCTCTCCTTCAGCCTGTCCAGATGAAACACCCTAGGGTGGTCATTGGGCCGCTGGGGACTTTTGAAGTGTACCCAGAGGGTAGCCACAACTAATCTATGGTCAGTACCACAGACCTCAGCACTCCTATACACCCTGCACTTCTGGAGGATCCTCCAACGAGTGCTAACGAGAATGTGGTCGATCTCCTTGGTTGCATTTCCCGCATCGCTGTACCATGTCCAACGATGTGGGTCTGGGCGCTGGTACCAGGAGCCAGAAATCCTCAATTTCTGGGATCTAGCAAAATCCGGGAAAAGGAGGGAATTCTCGCTGCCGGTATCAACTCTCGAACCATGAGGACCGACTGACATCTCATAGCCAGCTCGATCGCAGCCAGATACCGCAGCGTACACAGCCATAAGAGACATGAAGCCCAAAGACAGCTTCAGTCTCATAACCATTATATGCTTATCGACTGGAGTGACCTATACCACCGATGGCTGGAGCCTACCAGAGACAGCTATGGCTACTCCCTGGAGATGGTGACCATCGCTGCGGCCTGACCAGTAATAGGTGTAGCCACCTACACTGGTCGTGCCACTGCCAGGTCTTCTCACCTCCAAGAGAGTAGCCACCCCTACTCTCAGCCTCCCCAGTTCCCTCGATAGCAGGGGTAACCGATCATCGTGACGTAAAGAGCGGACGTTCCAAGCCCCCACCCTGACTTCCCGCCTGAGGTTAACCCTCGGGCAGTCGCTCCGGGTGGACGCCACCTCTGCCACCCCCGCCGATGCTGCCCCACATAGAAGGCGGCAGGCTGCGGGACCCTTCATCCACCTGTGGGGTTCCCTAGGGCTTTGCCCCACAAGCTTCATATTGGGCTGGTGGCTGCCAGGACGCAGGCAGGACGAGGAGCTCCCGTTCCTATTCCGCGCCCCACCAGTCACCCTCCCAACGGGGCCCGCAGCCTGCCTCTCTCGCTGGGTAGGAGGGACATTACTCCTCCCCCAGCATTTCCAATCAAGTGTGACGCTGCCAGTGGCTTATTCCCCGAGCCTCCCATTGACCCCAGGGGTCTTAGGGGCAGGAGTTAGTACAGGGCCAGGGCATGTCCATACGCCAGTGGGCCATGACCCTGTACCTCTGGGGCTTCTTGCTACTCCGAGATCCCCTACAGTTCAGCCTGGGACTGCAAGGTGCTAGTTTCCATAGGTGGCCACGAGGAGGCACTGCAGAAGTCTCGATGGTGGAGAGGCTATGAACTGGCAGGGGAGACTTATGCAGTGCTGCTCCCTTTTTCGCACAAGGCTAGCCAGCGGTGGCAGCTGCAAGCGAGAAGGCATGCAATCACTAAACACTATCTAGGCTACCACACCATCGCTTCACACCACCCTGCGTATATATGACGATAATAATGATAATTATGACATTAATTAGGATAATTATGACATTAATTAGAATAATTATGACATTAATTAGGATAATCATGATATTAATTAGGATAATTATGACATTAATTAGGATAATTATGACATTAATAAGGATAATTATGACATTAATTAGGATAATTATGACATTAATTAGGATAATTATGACATTAATAAGGATAATTATGACATTAATTAGGATAATTATGACATTAATTAGGATAATTATGCAATTAATTAGGATAATTATGACATTAATTAGGATAATTATGACATTAATTAGGATACTTATAATAAAATGATGATTATAATGATAATTTGCGTAATTAAGGCAAAAATAGCAATCATCAACAATACTCATCATTTTCATGATAATAACAATAAGACTAAGGTTGATGATAATAATTAGAAATAATAATGATAGTAGATATAATCATAATATCGCTATTATTGTTATTACAATTATTACTGTTCTTGTTATTATTTCTAAAATTATCAATATTGTT
Source organism: Penaeus vannamei (assembly GCF_042767895.1). Taxonomy (NCBI): domain Eukaryota; kingdom Metazoa; phylum Arthropoda; class Malacostraca; order Decapoda; family Penaeidae; genus Penaeus; species Penaeus vannamei. Next base: position 22,634,179 of record NC_091562.1, read on the forward strand.
ATTATCATTATAGAAATAGTTACAATGAGGAACATGACATTAATAATTAAGATAATAGCTATTATAATGATTTTATTAAGGGTAATTATGGCGATAATTACTATAATGATGATAATGATTATGTTAATGCTATTAATGATAATAATGATAAGTCTTAATTATAATGATAATATTGATAATTACTGCAATAATAGCAAAAATTAACTCTATTCCTATAATTTCCATACTAATAATGGCAATAGAAATAATAATATCATCATTATTATTATAATTATTATTATTCTCATTATTATTCCTAAAATCATCATTATTGCTATTATCATTATATAAATAGTTATAATGATAAAAAGAGCAATAATAATTTTTGTAACTGCAATAATGATGATAATAATAATGATAATCATGATGATAATGACTATAATGATAATAATCATAAAAAATGATGACAGTAATGATAATAATGATAATAATAATTATCATTCAGTCCATTTATAATGAAATAAAGGCCAGATGTAATAAAATCCCAAAGTCGAAAAACAACAAAATCTAGCCTTTTGAGACAAACGTGGAAAAAAACCGTTTTCGCTTTTCAATGGTAATTATGAGGATTTTAGCATTAATTCAGGTAATTATGATGATTTCCATGATGATTCCTTTATTATTGACAATAATGATGATAATTATGATTATAATGACAAAGATAATGACAATAATAATGATGATAATGATAGTCATAATTATAATGATAATCTTAATAATTACTGCATTAATAGCAATAATCAACTCTATTCCAATGATTTCCATACTAATAATTGTAATAGAAATAATAATATCATTATCATTGTCATTATAATTATCATTAATTTCATTATTATTTCTAAGATCATCATTATTGCTATTATCATTATATAAATAGTTATAAAAATAAAAATAGCAATAATAATTAACATAATATTATTATTACTGCAATAATGATGATAATAATAATGAAAATCATGGTGATACTGACTATAATGATAATAATCATAAAAATGATGATAGTAATGATAATAATGAAATTAATTATCATTCAGTCCATTTATAATGAAATAAAGGCCAGAAGTAATCAAATTCCATAAGTCGAAAAAACGGCAAAATCTAGCGTATTTCTGCCTTTTGAGAGAAACGTCGAAAAAAAACCCTTCGCTTTTTAATGGTAATTATCAGGATTTTAACATTAATTAAGGTAATTATGATGATTTCCATGATGATTCCTTTATTATTGACAATAATGATGATAATTATGATGATAATGACAATGATAATGACAATAATAATGATAATAATGATAAAGTCATAATTATAGTGATAATCTTCATAATTATAGTGATAATCTTCATAATTACTGCAATAATAGCAATAATTAACTCTATTCCAATAATTTCCATACTAATAATGGCAAGAGAAACAATAATAACATCATTATCATTGTCATTATAATTATTATTATTGTCAATATTATTTCTAAGATCATCATTATTGCTATTATCATTATATAAATAGTTATGATGATACAAATAGAAATAATGATTAACATAATAATTCTTATAATTGCAATAATGATGATAATAATAATGATAATCATGATGATAATGACTATAATGATAATAATCATAAAAATGATGACAGTAATGATAATAATGATGATAAAAATTATCAATGAAATAAAGGCCAGAAGTAATAAAATCCCAAAAGTCGAAAAAACGGCAAAATCTAGCGTATTACAGCTTTTTGAGAGAAACGTTGAAAAAATCTTTTCGCTTTTTAATTGTAATTATGAGGTTTTTAACATTAATTCAGGTAATTATGATGATTTCCCTGATGATTCCTATATTATTGAAAATGATGATGATAATCATGATGACAATGACAATGATAATGACAATAATAATGATAATAATGATAAAGTCATAATTATAATGATAATCTTGATAATCACCGCAAGAATAGCAATAATCAACTCTATTACAATAATTTCTATACTAATAATGACAATAGATATAATAACATCATTATCATTGCCATTATAATTATTATTATTGTCATTATTATTTCTAAGATCATCATTATTTCTATTATCATTATATAAATAGTTATAATGATAAAGATAGCAATAATAACTTGCATAATAATTATTATAACTGCAATAATGATGATGATATTAATGATAATTATGATGATAATGACTATAATGATAATAATCATAAAAATGATGACAGCAATGATAATAATGATGATAATAATTAGCATTCAGTCCATTTATAATGAAATAAAGGCCAGAGGTAATCAAATCCCATAAGTCGAAAAAACGGCAAAATCTAGAGTATTACAGCCTTTTGAAAGAAACGTCGAAAAAAAGCTTTTCGCTTTTTAATTGTAATTATGAGGATTTTAACATTAATTCAGGTAATTATGATGATTTCCATGATGATACCTTTATTATTGACAATAATGATGATAATTATGATGATAATGACAATGATAATGACAATAATAATGACAATGATAAAGTTATAATTATAATGGTAATCTTCATAATTACTGCAATAATAGCAATAATTAACTCTATTCCAGTAACTCTATTCCTTTTCAGAGAAACGTCGAAAAAAAACCTTTTCGTTTTATTGGTAATTATGAGGATTTTAACATTAATTCAGGTAATTATGATGATTTCTACGATGATTCCTTTATTATTGACAATAATGATGATAATTATGATGATAATGACGATGATAATGACAATAATAATGATACACATAATCATAATGATAATCTTGATAATTACTGCAATAATAGCAATAATTAACTCTATTCCAATAATTTCCATACTGATAACGGCAGTAAAAATAATAATAATATCATTATCATTGTCATTATAATTATTATTATTTTCATTATTATTTCTAAGATCATCATTATTGCTATTATCATTATATAAATAGTTATAATGATAAAAATAGCAATAATAATAAGCATAATAATTATTACAACTGCAATAATGATGATAATAATAATGATAATCATGATGATAATGACTATAATAATAATCATAAAAATGATGACAGTAATGATAATAATGATAATAATTATCATTCAATCCATTTATGATGAAATAAAAGCCAGAAGTAATAAAATCCGAATAGTCGAAAAAAACGGGAAAATCTTGCGTACTACATCCTTTTGAGAGGAACGTCGAAAAAAACCTTTTCGCTTTTTAACGGTAATTAAGAGGATTTTAACATTAATTAAGGTAATTATGATAATTTCCATGATTATTCCTTTATTATTGACAATAATGATGATAATTACGATGATAATTATGATAATGACAATGCTAATGACAATAATAATGATAATAATTATAAAGTCATTGAGGATTTTAACATCAATTCAGGTAATTATGAGGATTTTAACATTAATTCTGGTAATTATGAGGATTTCCATGATTATTCCTTTATTATTGACAATAATGGTGATAATTATGATAATAATGACAATGATAATGACAATAATAATGATAATAATGATAAAGTCATAATTATAATGATAATCTTGATAACTACTGCAATAATAGCAATAATTAACCCTATTCCAATAATTTCCATACTAATAATGACATTAGAAATGATAATAACATCGTTATCATTGTCATTATAATTATTATTATTGTCAATATTATTTCTAAGATCATCATTATTGCTATCATCATTATAAAAATAGTTATAATGATAAAAATAGCAATAATAACTAGCATAATAATTATTATAACTGCAATAATGATAATAATAATGATAATCATGATGATAATCATGACTATAATGATAATAATAATAAAAATGATGACAGTAATGATAATAATGATAATAATTATCATTCAGTCAATTTATAATTAAAAAAAGACCAGAAGTAATAAAATCCTAAATGTCGAAAAAACGGCAAAATCTATATATTACTGCCTTTTTGCGATGACCGTCGAAAAAAAACCTTTTCGCTTTTTAATGGTAATTATGAGAATTTTAACATTAATTCAGGTAATTATGAGGATTTCCATGATTATTCCTTTATCATTGACAATAATGAAAATAATTATGATGATAATGACAATGATAATGACAATAATAATGACAATGATAAAGTTATAATTATAATGGTAATCTTCATAATTACTGCAATAATAGCAATAATTAACTCTATTCCAGTAATTTCCATACTAATAATGGCAATAGAAATAATAATAACATCATTATCATTGTCATTATAATTATTATTTTTGTCATTATTATTTCTAAGATCATCATTATTGCTATAATCATTATATAAATAGTTATTATGATAAAAATAGCAATAATTATTAGCATAATAATTATTATAACTGCAATAATGATAATAATAATGATAATCATAAAGATAATGTCTATAATGATAGTAATCATAAAAATGATGACAGTAATGATAATAATGATGATAATAATTATCATTCAGTCCATTTATAACGAAATAATTGGCAGAAGCAATAGATTCCCAAGAAACGAAAAAAAAAAACGGCAAAATCTAGCGTATTACAGCCTTTGAGAGAAACGTCGAAAAAACCTTTTCGCTTTTTAATTGTAATTATGAGGATTTTAACATTAATTCAGGTAATTATGATGATTTCCATGATGATTCCTTTATTATTGACAATAATGATGATAATTATGATGATAATGACAATAATAGTGATAATAATGATAAAGTCATAATTATAATGATAATCTTGATAATTACTACAATAATAGCAATAATTAACTCTATTCCAATAATTTCCATACTAATAATGGCAATAGAAATAATAATATCATTATCATTTTCATTATAATTATCATTATTGTCATTATTATTTCTAAGATCATCATTATTGCTATTATCATTATATAAATAGTTAAAATGATAAAAATAGCAATAATAATTAGCATGATAATTATTATAACTGCAATAATGATGATAATAATAATGATAATGTTGATGATAATGACTATAATGATAATAATCATAAAAATGATGACAGAAATGATGATAATGATGGTAATCATTATCATTCAGTCCATTTATAACTGGAACTGGGTGAGATTAGGTTAGGTTAGGTTAGGTTAGGTTAGGGTCAAATTTCACCTGGAGACTGTAAATTTCGTTTTCTTACATAAGGTTTATATTAAATCAGTTTAATGGAGGCTAGATTACATTAGTTGGAATTTGGTGAGGTTAGGTTAGGTTAGGCTCAAATTTGACCAGGAGACTCCAAATTTCGTTTTCTTATATAAGGTTTATATCAAATCAGTTTACGGGAGGTTATGTTACATTAATTGGAATTTGGTGAGGTTAGGTTAGGTTAGGTTAGGCTCGAATTTGACCAGGAGACTCCAAATTTCGTTTTCTTACATAAGGTTTATATTAAATCATTTTAATGGAGGTTAGTTTACATTAGCTGGAATTTGGTGAGGTTATGTTATGTTATGTTAGGTTAGGTTAGGCTAAAATTTGAACAGGAGACTCCAAATTTCGTTTTCTTACATACGGTTTATATCAAATCAATTTAATGGAGGTTAGGTTACATTATCTGGAATTTGGTGAGGTTAGGTTAGGTTAGGTTAGGTTAGGTTAGGCTCAAATTTGACCAGGAGACTCGAAATTTCGTTTTTTATATAAGATTTATATTAAATCAGTTCAATGGAGGCTAGGTTACATTAGCTGGAATTTGGTGAGGTTAGGTTAGGTTAGGTTAGGCTCAAATTTGACCAGGAGATTCCAAATTTAGTTTTCTTACATAAGATTTATAATAAATCACTTTAATAAAGGTTAGATTACATTAGCTGGAATTTGGTGAGGTTAGGTTAGGATAGGCTCAAATTTGACCCGGAGACTCCAAATTTCGTTTTCTTACATAAGATTTATATTAAATCAGTTTAATGGAGGTTAGGTTACATTAGCTGGAATTTGGTGATGTTTGGTTAAGTTAGGCTAGGTTAGGCTCAAATCTGACTAGGAGACTCCAAAGTTCGTTTATTTACATAAGATTTATATTAAATCAGTTCAATGGAGGTTAGTTTACATTAGATGGAATTTGTTGAGTTTAGATTAGGTTAGGTTTGGTTAGGTTTGGCTCAAATTTGACAAGGAGACTCCAAATTTCGTTTTCTTACATAAGGTTTATATTAAATCAGTTTAATGGAGGCTAGATTACATTAGCTGGAATTTGGTGAGGTTAGGTTATGTTAGGTTAGGTTAGGGTCAAATTTGATCAGGAGACTCCAAAGTTCGTTTTCTTACATAAGGATCATATTAAATTAGTTTAATGGAGGTTAGGTTATATGAACTGGAATTTGGTGAGGTTAGTATAGGTTAGGTTAGGTTAGGTTAGGTTAGGTTTGGTTAGGTTAGGTTAGGGTCAAATTTGACCAGGAGACTCCAAAGTTCGTTTTCTTACATAAGGTTTATATCAAATCAGTATAATGGAGTTTAGGTTACATTAACTAGAATGTGGTGAGGTTAGGTTAAGTTAGGTTAGGTTAGGTTCAAATTTGACCAGGAGACTCCAAATTTCGTTTTCTTACATAAGGTTTATATTAAATCAGTTTAATGGAGGTTAAGTTACAGTAGCTGGAGTTTGGTGAGGTTAGGTTCGGCTCAAATTTGACCAGGAGACTCAAAATTTCGTTTTCTTACATAAGGTTCATGTTAAATCAGTTTAATGGAGGTTAGGTTATATGAACTGGAACTTGGTGAGGTTAGTATAGGTTAGGTTAGGTTAGGTTAGGTTTGGTTAGGTTAGGTTAGGTTAGGCTCAAATTTGACCAGGAGACTCCAAAGTTCGTTTTCTTACATAACGACTACATTAAATCAGTTTAATGGAGGTTAGATTACATAATGTGGAATTTGGTGAGGTTAGGTTAAGTTAGGCTCAAATTTGACCAGGAGACTCCAAATTTCGTTTTGTTACATAAGATTTATATTAAATCAGTTTAATGGAGGTTACTTTACATTAGCTGGAATTTGGTGAGGGTAGGTTAGGTTAGGCTAAGCTCAAATTTGACCAGGAGACTCCAAATTTCGTTTTCTTACATAAGGGTTATATTAAATCAGTTTAATGGAGGTTAAGTTACATTAGCTGGAATTTGGTGAGGTTAGGTTAGGTTAGGTTTGGTTAGGCTCAAATTTGACCAGGAAACTCCAAATTTCGTTTTCTTACATAAGGTTTACTAACATCATTATCATTGTCATTATAATTATTACTATTCTCATTATTATTTCTAAAATTATCATTACTGCTATTATCATTATAAAAATAGTTATGATGATGAAATTAGTTATAATAATTAGCATAATCTTTATAACTGCAATAATGATGATAATAATGATGATAATCATGATGATAATGACTATAATGATAATAATCATAAGAATAATGACAGTAATGATAATAATGATGATAATGATTATTATCCAGTCCATTTATAATGAAATAAAGGCCAAAAGTAATAAAATCCCAAAAGCCGAAAAAACGGCAAAATCTAGCGTTTTACAGCCTTTTGAGAGAAACGTCGAAAAAAACCTTTTCGCTTGATATTGGTAATTATGAGGATTTTTACAATTAATTCAGGTAATTGTGATGATTTTCATGATAATTCCTTCATTATATGCAATAATGATGATAATAATGATTATGACAATGATAATGACAATAATACCGATTATAATGATAAAATCATAATTATAATGATAATTTTGATAATTACTGCAATAATAGCAATAATCAACTCTATTCCAATAATTTTCAGACTAATAATAACAATAGAAATAATAATAACATCATTATCATTGTCATTATAATTATTACTATTGTCATTATTATTTTTAAAATTATCATTATTGCTATTATCACTATAAAAATAGTTATGATGATGAAAATGGCTATATCAATTAGCATAATAATGATTATAACTGCAATAATGATGATAATCAGGATGTAAAGACTATAATGATAATAATCATATGAATAATGACAGTAATGATAATAATGATGATTATAATTATTATCCATTCCATTTATAATGAAATAGAGGCCAAAAGTAATAAAATCCCACGAGTCGAAAAAATGGCCAAATCGAGCGTATTACAGCCTTTTGAGAGACACGTCGAAAAAAACCTTCAGTATATGCAATAATGATGATAATTATGATGATAATGACAATGATAATGACAATAATAATGATAATAATGAAAAAATCCTAATTATAAGGATAATTTTGATAATTACTGCAATAATATCAATAATCAACTCTATTCCATTAATTTTCAGACTAATAATGACAATAGAAATAATAATATCATTATCATTGTCATTATAATTATTACTATTGTCATTATTTTTTCTAAAATTAATATTATTGCTACTATCATTATAAAAATAGTTATGATGATGAAAATAGCTATAATAATTAGCCTAATAATCATTATAACTGGATTAATGATGATAATAATGATGATAATAATTATGATCATAATGATGATAATAATTATGATAATAATGATGATAATAATTATGATAATAATGATGATAATGACTATAATGATAATAATCATAAGAATAATGACAGTAATGATAATAATGATAATAATTATTATCCAGTCCATTTATAATGAAATAAAGGCCATAAGTAATAAAATCCCAGAAGTCCAAAAAACGGCAAAATCTAGCGTATTACATCCTTTTGAGAGAAACGTCGAAAGAAAACCCTTTTCGCTTTTTATTGGTAATTATGAGGATTTTAACATTAATTCAGGTAATTGTCATTATTTTCATGATAATTCCTTCATTATAAGCAATTATGATGATAATTATGATGATAATGACAATGATAATGTCAATAATAATGACAATGATAATGTCAATAATAATAACAATAATGATAAAATCATAATTATAAGGATGATTTTGATAATTACTGCAATAATATCAATAATGATACTATTTTTCAGACAAATAATGACAGTAGAAATAATAATAACATCATTATCATTGTCATTATAATTATTACTATTGTTATTAATATATCTAAATATATCATTTTCCTATTATCATTATAAAAATAGTTATGATGATAAAAATAGCTATAATAATTAGCATAATAATCATTATAACTGCATTAATGATGAAAATAATGATGATAATAATGATTATAATCATGATGATAATGACGATAATGATAATAATCATAAGAATAATAAGAGTAATGATAATAATGATGATAATAATAACTATCCAGTCCATTTATAATGAAATCAAGGCCAAAAGTAATAAAATCCCAAAAGTCGAAAAAACGGAAATAATAATATCGTTATCATTGTCATTATACTCATTACTATTGTCATCATTTCTAAAATTATCATTATTGCTATTATCATTATAAAAATAGTTAAGATGATGAAAATAGCTATAATAATTAGACTAATAATCATTATCACTGCAATAATGATTACAATAATGATGATAATTAATGATAATAATGGCTATAATGATAATAATCATAAGAATAATGACAGTAATGATAATAATGATGATAATAATTATTATCCAGTCCATTTATAATGAAATAAAAGCCAAAAGTAATTAAATCACCAAACTCGAGAGGAACGTTAAAAAAAACTCTTTTCGCTTTTTATAGGTAATTATGAGGATTTTAACATTAATTCAGGTAATTCTGATGATTTTCATGAAAATTCCTTCATTATATGCAATAATGATGATAATTATGATGATAATGACAATGATAATGACAATAATAATGATAAAAAAAGAAAATCATAATTATAATGATAATGTTGATAATTACTGCAATAATACCAATAATCAACTCTATTCCAATGATTTTCAGACGTAATGACAATAGAAATAATAATATCATTATCATTGTCATTAATATATCTAAAATTATCATTATTGCTATTATAAAAATAGTTATGATGAAAATAGCATTAATAATTAGCATAATAATCATTATAACTGCAATAAGGATGATAATAATGATGATAATCATGATGATAATGACTATAATGATAAAAATCATAAAAATAATGATAGTAAGGATAATAAGGATGATAATAATTATTATCCAGTCCATTTATAATGAAATAAAGGCCAAACTAATAAAATCCCAAAAGTCGAAAAAAACGGCAAAAACTAGCCTTTTGAGAGACACGTCGAAAAAAATCCTTTTCGTTTTTTATTGGTAATCATGAGGATTTTAACATTACTTCAGGTAATTGTGTTGATTTTCAGGATAATTCTTTCATTATATGCAATAATGATGGTAATTATGATGATAATGACAATGATAATGACAATGATAATGATAATAATGATAAAATCATAATTATAATGATAATTTTGATAATTATGGCAATAAAAGCAATAATCAACTCTATTCCAATAATTTTCAGACTAATAATGACAATAGAAATAATAATAACATCATTATCATTGTCATTATAATTATTACTATTGTTATTATTATATCTAAATATATCATTTTCCTATTATCATTATAGAAATAGTTATGATGATAAAAATAGCTATAATAATTAGCATAATAATCATTATAACTGCATTAATGATGATAATAATGATGATAATAATGATTATGATCATGATGATAATGACGATAATGATAATAATCACAAGAATAATAACAGTAATGATAATAATGATGATAATAATTATTATCCAGTCCATTTATAATGAAATAAAGGCCAAAATAATAAAATCCCAAAAGTCGAAAAAACGGCAAAACCTAGCCTTTTGAGAGAAACGTCGGAAAAAAAACCTTTTCGCTTTTTATTGGTAATTATGAGAATTTTAACATTAATTCAGTTAATTCTGATGATTTACATGATAATTCCTTCATTATATGCAATAATAATGATAATCATGATGAAAATGACAATGATAATGTCAATAATAATGGCAATAATGATAAAATCATAATTATAATGATAATTTTGATAATTACTGCAATAATAGCAATAATCAACTCTATTCCAATAATTTTCAGGCTAATACTGAAAATAGAAATAATAATAACATTATCATTGTCATTATAATTATTACAATTGTCATTATTATTTCTAAAATTATCATTATTGCTATTATCATTATGAAAATAGTTATGATGATGAAAAAAGCTATAATAATTAGCATAATAATCATTATACCTGTTATAATGATGATAATAATAATGATAATCATTATCCAGTCCATTTATAATGACATCAAAGCCAAAAGTATTAAAACCCCAAAAGTCGAAACAACGGCAAAATATAGCATATCGAGAGAAACTTTGAAAAAAAACTTTTCGCTTTTTATTCGTAATTATTAAGATTTTAACATTAATTCAGGTAATTGTGATGATTTTAATGATAATTCCTTTTTTATATGCAATAATGATGATAATTATGATGATAATGACAATGATCATGACAATATTAATGATAATAATAATAAAATCATAATTTAATGATTATTTGGATAATTACTGCAATAGTAGCAATAATCAACTCTATTCCAATAAATTTCAGACTAATAATGACAATAGAAATAATATCATTATCATTGTCATTATAATTATTAGTATTATCATTATTATTTCAAAAATTATCATTATTGCTATTATCATTATCCAGTCCATTTATAATGAAATAAAGGCCAAAAGTAATAAGATCTCAGAAGTCGAAAAAAACGGCAAAATCTAGCGTATTACAACCTTTTGAGAGAAACGTCGAAAAAAAACTCTTTTCGCTTTTTGTTGGTAATTATGAGGATTTTAACATTAATTCAGGTAATTGTGATCATTTTCATGATAATTTCTTCATTATATGCAATAATGATGATAATTATGATGATAATGACAATGATAATGACAATAATAATGCTAATAATGATAAAATCATAATCATAATGATAATTTTGATAATTACTGCAATAAAAGCAATAATCAACTCTATTCCAATAATTTTCAGACTAATAATGACAATAGAAATAATAATAACATCATTTTTGTTGTCATTATAATTATCACTATTGTCATTATTATTTCTAAAATTATCATTGTTGCTACTATCATTATAAAAAGAGTTATGATGTTGAAAATATCTATAATAATAACTGCAATAATGATGATAATAATGATGACAATCATGATGATAATGACTATAATGATAATAATCATAAGAATAATGACAGTAATGATAATAATGATGAGAATGATTATTATCCAGTCCATTTATAATGAATTAAAGGCTAAAAGTAAAAAAAAAAAAGCCCAAAAGTCGAAAAAACGGCAAAATCTAGCGTATTACAGCCTTTTCAGATAAACATCGATAAAAAACCTTTTCGCTTTTTATTGGTAATTATGAGGATTTTAACATTAATTCAGGCAGTTGTGGTGATTTTCATGATAATTTCTTCATTATATGCAATAATGATGATAATTATGATGATAATGATAATGACATTAATAATGATAATAATGATAAAATCAGAATTATAATGATAATTTTGATAGTTACTGCAATAATAGCAATAATCAAATATATTCTAATAATTTTCAGACTAATAACTACAAGAGAAATAATAATAACATCATTATCATTGTCATTATAATTATTACTATTGTTATTATTATTTCTAAAATTATTATTATGGCTATTATCACTATAAAAATAGTTATGATGACGAAAATAGCTATAATAATTAACATAATAATCATTATAACTGCAATAATGATGATAATAATAATGATAATTATGATGATAATGACTTTAATGATAATCATAAGATTAATGACAGTAATGATAATAATGAATACAATAATTATGGCCCAGTCCATTTATAATGAAATCAAGTAATAAAATCCCATAAGTCGAACAAACGGCAAAATCTAGCTTATTACAGCCTTTTGACAGAAACGTCGAAAAAAACCTTTTCGCTCTTTATTGGTAGTTATGAGGATTTTAATTAATTCATTAATTCAGGTAATTGTGATGATTTTCATGATAATTCCTTCATTATATGCAATAATGATGATAATTAAGATGATTTATTTTCAGACTAATAATGACAATAGAAATAATAATAACATCATTATCATTGTCATTATAATATTTGTTATTGTCATTATTATTTCTAAGATCATCATTATTGCTATTATCATTATGAAAATAGTTATGATGATGAAAAAAGCTATAATAATTTGCATAGTCATCATTACAACTACAATAATGATGATAATAATGATGATAATCATGATAATGACTATAATGATAATCATAAGAATAATGACAGTAATGATAATAATGATGATAATAATTATTATCCAGTCCATTTATAATGAAATAAAGGCCAAAAGTAATAAAATCCCGTAAGTCGAAAGAACGGCAAAATTAAGCGTTTTACAGCCTTTTGAGAGAAACGTCGAAAAAAAACCTTTTTGCTGTTTATTAGTAATTATGAGGATTTTAACATTAATTCAGGGAATTGTGCTGATTTTCATGATGATTCCTTCATTATATGCAATAATGATGATAATTATGATAATGACAATGATAATGACAATAATAATGATAATAATGAGAAAATCATAATTATAAGGATAAATTTGATAATTACTGCAATAATAGCAATCAGCAACTCTATTCCAAAAATTTTCAGACTAATAATGACAATAGAAATAATAACATCATTATCATTGCCATTATAATTATTACTATTTTCATTATTATTTCTAAAATTATCATTATTGCTATTATCATTAAAAAATAGTTATGATGATGAAAATAGCTATGATAATTAGCATAATAATCAATAAGCCTGCAATGATGATGATAGTATTGATGATAATCTTGATGATAATGACTAAAATGATAATAATCATAAGAATAATGACAGCAATGATAATAATGATGATGATAATTATTATCCAATCAATTTATAATTAAATAAAGGCTAAAAGTAATAAAATCCCAAAAGTCGAAAAGACGGCAAAATCTAGCGTATTACGGCCCTTTTCAGAGAAACGTCGAAAAAAAAAATCCGCTTTTTATTGGTAATTATGAGGATTTTAACATTGATTCAGGGAATTGTGATGATTTTCATGATAATTCCTTCCTTATATGCAATAATAATGATAATCATGATGATAATGACAATGATAATGACAATAATAATGATAATGATAAAATCATAATTATAAGGATATTTTCTATAGTTACTGCAATAATAGCAATAATCAACACTATTCCAATATTTTTGAGACTAATAATAATAATAGAAATAATAATATCATTATCATTGTCATTATAATTCGTATTATTGTCATTATTATTTCTAAAATTATCATGATTGCTATTATCATTATAAAAATAGTTATGATGATGAAAATAGCTATAATAATTAGCATAATAATCATTATAACTGCCATAATGATGATAATCATGATGATAATCATGATGATAATGACTATAATGATAATAATCATAAGAATACTGACAGTAATGATAATAATGATGATAATAATGATTATCCAGTCTATTTATAATGAAATAAAGGCCAAAAGTAATAAAATCCCGTAAGTCGCAAAAACGGAAAAATCGAGCCTATTACAGCCTTTTCAGAGAAAAGTCGAAAAAACCTTTTCGCTTTTTTTTGGTAATTATGAGGAATTTAATATTAATTTATGTAATTGTGAGGATTTTCATGATAATTCCTTCCTTATATGCAATAATGATGATAATTATGATTATAATGACAATGATAATGAGAATGATAATGGTAATAATGATAAAATCATAATCATAAGGATATTTTTGATAGTTACTGGAATAATAGCAATAATCAAAACTATCCCAATATTTTTCAGAGTAATAATAACAATAGAAATAATAATATCATTATCATTGTCATTATAATTCTTTTTATATTCATTATTATTTCTAAAATTATCATTATTGCTACTGTCATTATAAAAATAGTTATGATGATGAAACAAGCTATAATAATTAGCATAATAATCATTATACCTGCAATAATGATGATAATGATAATCATGATAATAATGACTATAATCATAATAATCATAAGAAAAATGACAGTAATGATAATGATGATAATAATTATTATCCAGTCCATTTATAATGAAATAAAGGCCAAAAGTAATAAAATCCCCAAAGTCGAAAAACGGCAAAATCTATCGTATTACAGCCTTTTGAGAGAAACGTCGAAAAAAAAAATCCTTTTCGCTTTTTATTGGTAACTATGAGGATTTTATCATTAATTCATGTAATTGTGATGATTTTCATGATTATTCCTTCATTATATGCAATAATGATGATAATTATGATGATAACAATAATAATGATAATAATGATAAAATCATAATTATAATGTTAATTTTGATAATTACTGCAATAATAGGAATAATTAACTCTATTCCAATAATTTTCAGACTAATAATGACAATAGAAATAATATCATTATCATTGTCATTATAATTATTACTATTGTCATTATTATTTCTAAAATTATCATTATTGCTATTATCATTATAAAAATACTTATGATGATGAAAATAGCTATAATAATTTGCATAGTAATCATTATAACTGCAATAATGATGATAATAATGATGATTATCATGATGATAATGACTATAATGATAATAATCATAAGATTAATGACAGTAATGATAATATTGATGATAATTATTACCCAGTCAATTTATAATGAAATAAAGGCCAAAAGTAATAAAATCTCATAAGTCGAAATAACGGCAAAATCTAGCGTATTACAGCCTTTTGAGAGAAACGTCGAAAAAAAAAACTTTTCGCTCTTTATTGGTAATTATGAGGATTTTAACATTAATTCAGGTAATTGTGATGATTTTCATGATAATTCCTTCATTATATGCAATAATGATGATAATTATGATGATAATGACAATGATAAGGACAATAATAATGATAATGATAAAATCAAAATCATGAGGATAATTTTTATAATTACTGCAATAATAGTAATAATCAACTCTATTCCAATAATTTTTAGACTAATAATGACAATAGAAATAATTATATAAATCATTATAATTGTCAGTATAATTATCACTATTGCCATTATTATTTCTAAAATTATAAATTATTGCTATTATTATTATAAAAATAGTTATGATGATTTAAATAGCTATAATAATTAGCATAATAATCATTATAACTGAAATAATGATGATAATAATGATAATTATGATGATAATTACTATAATGATAATAATCATATGAATAATGAGAATAATGATAATAATGATAATTATTATCCTGTCCATGTATAATGAAATAAAGGCCAAAAGTAATAAAATCCTAAAAGTCGAAAAAACGGCAAAATCAAGCGTATTACAGCCCTTTGAGAAAAACGAAAAAAAACCTTTTCGCTTTTTATTGGTAATTGTGAGGATTTTAACATTAATTCAGGGAATTGTGATGATTTTCATGATAATTCCTTCATTTTATGCATAAATGAGGATAATCATGATGATAATGACCATGATAATAACAATAATAATGATATTGATAAAATCATAATTATAATGATAATTTTCATAATTACTGCAATAATAGCAATAATCAACTCTATTCCAATAATTTTCAGACTAATAATAATAATAGAAATAATAACATCATTATCATTGTCATTATAATCATTACTATTGTCATTATTATTTCTAAAATTATCATTATTGCTATTATCATTATAAAAATAGTTATGATGATGAAAATAGCTATAATAATTAACATAATAATCATTACAACTGCAGTAATGATGATGATAATGATGATAATCATGATGATAATGACTATAATGATACTAATCATCGTTATCATTATAGTCATTATCATCATGACTATCATTATTATCATCCTTATAACAGTTATAATAATTATTATGCTAATTATTATTGCTATTTTCATCATTATAACTATTTATATAATGATAATAGCGATAATGATGATCTTAGAAATAATAATGACAATAATAATAATTATAATGACAATGATAAGGATGTTATTATTATTTCTATTGCCATTATTAGTATG
The DNA here is from genome assembly GCF_042767895.1 of Penaeus vannamei. Classification (NCBI taxonomy): domain Eukaryota; kingdom Metazoa; phylum Arthropoda; class Malacostraca; order Decapoda; family Penaeidae; genus Penaeus; species Penaeus vannamei. The sequence continues at coordinate 22,651,390 of NC_091562.1, forward strand.
GACATTATTGGAATAGAGTTAATTATTGCTATTATTGCAGTAATTATCAAGATTATCATTATAATTACGTCTTTATCATTATCATTACGTCTTTACCATTATCATTATTATTGTCATTACCATTGTCATTATCTTCATAATTATCATCATTACTGTCAATAATGAAAGAATCATCAGGGAAATCATCCTAATTACCTGAATTAATGTTAAAATCCTCATAATTGCCATCACAAAGCGAAAAGGTTTTTTTTTTTTTTAGACGTTTCTCTCAAAAGGCTGTAAAACGCTAGATTTTGCCGTTTTTTTCGACTTTTGGGATTTTATTACTTCTGGCCTTTATGGACTGAATGGTAATTATTATCATCATTATTATCATTACTGTCATCATTTTTATGATTATTATCATTATAGTCATCATCATCATGATTATCATTATTATTATCATTATTGCAGTTATAATAATTATTATGCTAATCATTATTGCTATTTTTATCATTATAACTATTTATATAATGATAATAGCAATAATGATGATCTTAGAAATAATAATGACAATAATAATAATTTTGATGACAATGATATGATATTATTTCTATTGCCATTATTAGTATGGACATTATTGGAATAGAGTTAATTATTGCTATTATTGCAGTAATGATCAAGATTATCATTATAATTATGACTTGATCATTATTATCATTATTATTGTCATTATCATCAAAATTGTGGGGCAGCGTCGGCGGGGGTGGCAGAGGTGGCGTCCACCCGGAGCGACTGCCCGAGGGTTAACCTCAGGCGGAAAGTCAGGGTGGGGGCTTGGAACGTCTGCTCTTTACGTCAGAATGATCGGTTACCCCTGCTATCGAGAGAACTGGGGAGGCTGAGAGTAGGGGTGGCTTCTCTCTCGGAGGTGAGAAGACCTGGCAGCGGTACGACCAGTGTAGGTGGCTACACCTATTACTGGTCAGGCCGCAGCGATGGTCACCATTTCCAGGGAGTAGCCATAGCTATCCCGGATTGTGCCGGTAACAGGTCCTGTGCCAGTCTCACGGTGCAGCCGTTGGTTAGACACATGGTCCCGCCAACAGTACCCCATGATCCGGCGCAAGGACCTAGTACAAAAGGCGTCAGGACGGGACTCCAGTGCACTGGATAATGTCCAGGTTTCACTACCGTAGAGCAAAACTGGCATTACCAGGGCCCTGAAAACCCGTAGCTTGGTCCTTCTGCACAGGTACTGGCATCTCCAAATACTCTTGCTCAGAGAGTTTATAACCCCTGCTGCCAGGCCAATCCGTCTACT
>NC_091562.1:22653192-22676600 GCF_042767895.1 Penaeus vannamei
TTCGTTTTCTTACATAAGGTTCATGTTAAATCAGTTTAATGGAGGTTAGGTTATATGAACTGGAACTTGGTGAGGTTAGTATAGGTTAGGTTAGGTTAGGTTAGGTTTGGTTAGGTTAGGTTAGGTTAGGTTAGGCTCAAATTTGACCAGGAGACTCCAAAGTTCGTTTTCTTACATAACGACTACATTAAATCAGTTTAATGGAGGTTAGATTACATAATGTGGAATTTGGTGAGGTTAGGTTAAGTTAGGCTCAAATTTGACCAGGAGACTCCAAATTTCGTTTTGTTACATAAGATTTATATTAAATCAGTTTAATGGAGGTTACTTTACATTAGCTGGAATTTGGTGAGGGTAGGTTAGGTTAGGCTAAGCTCAAATTTGACCAGGAGACTCCAAATTTCGTTTTCTTACATAAGGGTTATATTAAATCAGTTTAATGGAGGTTAAGTTACATTAGCTGGAATTTGGTGAGGTTAGGTTAGGTTAGGTTTGGTTAGGCTCAAATTTGACCAGGAAACTCCAAATTTCGTTTTCTTACATAAGGTTTACTAACATCATTATCATTGTCATTATAATTATTACTATTCTCATTATTATTTCTAAAATTATCATTACTGCTATTATCATTATAAAAATAGTTATGATGATGAAATTAGTTATAATAATTAGCATAATCTTTATAACTGCAATAATGATGATAATAATGATGATAATCATGATGATAATGACTATAATGATAATAATCATAAGAATAATGACAGTAATGATAATAATGATGATAATGATTATTATCCAGTCCATTTATAATGAAATAAAGGCCAAAAGTAATAAAATCCCAAAAGCCGAAAAAACGGCAAAATCTAGCGTTTTACAGCCTTTTGAGAGAAACGTCGAAAAAAAACCTTTTCGCTTGATATTGGTAATTATGAGGATTTTTACAATTAATTCAGGTAATTGTGATGATTTTCATGATAATTCCTTCATTATATGCAATAATGATGATAATAATGATTATGACAATGATAATGACAATAATACCGATTATAATGATAAAATCATAATTATAATGATAATTTTGATAATTACTGCAATAATAGCAATAATCAACTCTATTCCAATAATTTTCAGACTAATAATAACAATAGAAATAATAATAACATCATTATCATTGTCATTATAATTATTACTATTGTCATTATTATTTTTAAAATTATCATTATTGCTATTATCACTATAAAAATAGTTATGATGATGAAAATGGCTATATCAATTAGCATAATAATGATTATAACTGCAATAATGATGATAATCAGGATGTAAAGACTATAATGATAATAATCATATGAATAATGACAGTAATGATAATAATGATGATTATAATTATTATCCATTCCATTTATAATGAAATAGAGGCCAAAAGTAATAAAATCCCACGAGTCGAAAAAATGGCCAAATCGAGCGTATTACAGCCTTTTGAGAGACACGTCGAAAAAAACCTTCAGTATATGCAATAATGATGATAATTATGATGATAATGACAATGATAATGACAATAATAATGATAATAATGAAAAAATCCTAATTATAAGGATAATTTTGATAATTACTGCAATAATATCAATAATCAACTCTATTCCATTAATTTTCAGACTAATAATGACAATAGAAATAATAATATCATTATCATTGTCATTATAATTATTACTATTGTCATTATTTTTTCTAAAATTAATATTATTGCTACTATCATTATAAAAATAGTTATGATGATGAAAATAGCTATAATAATTAGCCTAATAATCATTATAACTGGATTAATGATGATAATAATGATGATAATAATTATGATCATAATGATGATAATAATTATGATAATAATGATGATAATAATTATGATAATAATGATGATAATGACTATAATGATAATAATCATAAGAATAATGACAGTAATGATAATAATGATAATAATTATTATCCAGTCCATTTATAATGAAATAAAGGCCATAAGTAATAAAATCCCAGAAGTCCAAAAAACGGCAAAATCTAGCGTATTACATCCTTTTGAGAGAAACGTCGAAAGAAAACCCTTTTCGCTTTTTATTGGTAATTATGAGGATTTTAACATTAATTCAGGTAATTGTCATTATTTTCATGATAATTCCTTCATTATAAGCAATTATGATGATAATTATGATGATAATGACAATGATAATGTCAATAATAATGACAATGATAATGTCAATAATAATGACAATAATGATAAAATCATAATTATAAGGATGATTTTGATAATTACTGCAATAATAGCAATAATGAACTCTATACTATTTTTCAGACAAATAATGACAGTAGAAATAATAATAACATCATTATCATTGTCATTATAATTATTACTATTGTTATTAATATATCTAAATATATCATTTTCCTATTATCATTATAAAAATAGTTATGATGATAAAAATAGCTATAATAATTAGCATAATAATCATTATAACTGCATTAATGATGAAAATAATGATGATAATAATGATTATAATCATGATGATAATGACGATAATGATAATAATCATAAGAATAATAAGAGTAATGATAATAATGATGATAATAATAACTATCCAGTCCATTTATAATGAAATCAAGGCCAAAAGTAATAAAATCCCAAAAGTCGAAAAAACGGAAATAATAATATCGTTATCATTGTCATTATACTCATTACTATTGTCATCATTTCTAAAATTATCATTATTGCTATTATCATTATAAAAATAGTTAAGATGATGAAAATAGCTATAATAATTAGACTAATAATCATTATCACTGCAATAATGATTACAATAATGATGATAATTAATGATAATAATGGCTATAATGATAATAATCATAAGAATAATGACAGTAATGATAATAATGATGATAATAATTATTATCCAGTCCATTTATAATGAAATAAAAGCCAAAAGTAATTAAATCACCAAACTCGAGAGGAACGTTAAAAAAAACTCTTTTCGCTTTTTATAGGTAATTATGAGGATTTTAACATTAATTCAGGTAATTCTGATGATTTTCATGAAAATTCCTTCATTATATGCAATAATGATGATAATTATGATGATAATGACAATGATAATGACAATAATAATGATAAAAAAAGAAAATCATAATTATAATGATAATGTTGATAATTACTGCAATAATACCAATAATCAACTCTATTCCAATGATTTTCAGACGTAATGACAATAGAAATAATAATATCATTATCATTGTCATTAATATATCTAAAATTATCATTATTGCTATTATAAAAATAGTTATGATGAAAATAGCATTAATAATTAGCATAATAATCATTATAACTGCAATAAGGATGATAATAATGATGATAATGACTATAATGATAAAAATCATAAAAATAATGATAGTAAGGATAATAAGGATGATAATAATTATTATCCAGTCCATTTATAATGAAATAAAGGCCAAACTAATAAAATCCCAAAAGTCGAAAAAAACGGCAAAAACTAGCCTTTTGAGAGACACGTCGAAAAAAATCCTTTTCGTTTTTTATTGGTAATCATGAGGATTTTAACATTACTTCAGGTAATTGTGTTGATTTTCAGGATAATTCTTTCATTATATGCAATAATGATGGTAATTATGATGATAATGACAATGATAATGACAATGATAATGATAATAATGATAAAATCATAATTATAATGATAATTTTGATAATTATGGCAATAAAAGCAATAATCAACTCTATTCCAATAATTTTCAGACTAATAATGACAATAGAAATAATAATAACATCATTATCATTGTCATTATAATTATTACTATTGTTATTATTATATCTAAATATATCATTTTCCTATTATCATTATAGAAATAGTTATGATGATAAAAATAGCTATAATAATTAGCATAATAATCATTATAACTGCATTAATGATGATAATAATGATGATAATAATGATTATGATCATGATGATAATGACGATAATGATAATAATCATAAGAATAATAACAGTAATGATAATAATGATGATAATAATTATTATCCAGTCCATTTATAATGAAATAAAGGCCAAAATAATAAAATCCCAAAAGTCGAAAAAACGGCAAAACCTAGCCTTTTGAGAGAAACGTCGGAAAAAAAACCTTTTCGCTTTTTATTGGTAATTATGAGAATTTTAACATTAATTCAGTTAATTCTGATGATTTACATGATAATTCCTTCATTATATGCAATAATAATGATAATCATGATGAAAATGACAATGATAATGTGAATAATAATGGCAATAATGATAAAATCATAATTATAATGATAATTTTGATAATTACTGCAATAATAGCAATAATCAACTCTATTCCAATAATTTTCAGGCTAATACTGAAAATAGAAATAATAATAACATTATCATTGTCATTATAATTATTACAATTGTCATTATTATTTCTAAAATTATCATTATTGCTATTATCATTATGAAAATAGTTATGATGATGAAAAAAGCTATAATAATTAGCATAATAATCATTATACCTGTTATAATGATGATAATAATAATGATAATCATTATCCAGTCCATTTATAATGACATCAAAGCCAAAAGTATTAAAACCCCAAAAGTCGAAACAACGGCAAAATATAGCATATCGAGAGAAACTTTGAAAAAAAACTTTTCGCTTTTTATTCGTAATTATTAAGATTTTAACATTAATTCAGGTAATTGTGATGATTTTAATGATAATTCCTTTTTTATATGCAATAATGATGATAATTATGATGATAATGACAATGATCATGACAATATTAATGATAATAATAATAAAATCATAATTTAATGATTATTTGGATAATTACTGCAATAGTAGCAATAATCAACTCTATTCCAATAAATTTCAGACTAATAATGACAATAGAAATAATATCATTATCATTGTCATTATAATTATTAGTATTATCATTATTATTTCAAAAATTATCATTATTGCTATTATCATTATCCAGTCCATTTATAATGAAATAAAGGCCAAAAGTAATAAGATCTCAGAAGTCGAAAAAAACGGCAAAATCTAGCGTATTACAACCTTTTGAGAGAAACGTCGAAAAAAAACTCTTTTCGCTTTTTGTTGGTAATTATGAGGATTTTAACATTAATTCAGGTAATTGTGATCATTTTCATGATAATTTCTTCATTATATGCAATAATGATGATAATTATGATGATAATGACAATGATAATGACAATAATAATGCTAATAATGATAAAATCATAATCATAATGATAATTTTGATAATTACTGCAATAAAAGCAATAATCAACTCTATTCCAATAATTTTCAGACTAATAATGACAATAGAAATAATAATAACATCATTTTTGTTGTCATTATAATTATCACTATTGTCATTATTATTTCTAAAATTATCATTGTTGCTACTATCATTATAAAAAGAGTTATGATGTTGAAAATATCTATAATAATAACTGCAATAATGATGATAATAATGATGACAATCATGATGATAATGACTATAATGATAATAATCATAAGAATAATGACAGTAATGATAATAATGATGAGAATGATTATTATCCAGTCCATTTATAATGAATTAAAGGCTAAAAGTAAAAAAAAAAAAGCCCAAAAGTCGAAAAAACGGCAAAATCTAGCGTATTACAGCCTTTTCAGATAAACATCGATAAAAAACCTTTTCGCTTTTTATTGGTAATTATGAGGATTTTAACATTAATTCAGGCAGTTGTGGTGATTTTCATGATAATTTCTTCATTATATGCAATAATGATGATAATTATGATGATAATGATAATGACATTAATAATGATAATAATGATAAAATCAGAATTATAATGATAATTTTGATAGTTACTGCAATAATAGCAATAATCAAATATATTCTAATAATTTTCAGACTAATAACTACAAGAGAAATAATAATAACATCATTATCATTGTCATTATAATTATTACTATTGTTATTATTATTTCTAAAATTATTATTATGGCTATTATCACTATAAAAATAGTTATGATGACGAAAATAGCTATAATAATTAACATAATAATCATTATAACTGCAATAATGATGATAATAATAATGATAATTATGATGATAATGACTTTAATGATAATCATAAGATTAATGACAGTAATGATAATAATGAATACAATAATTATGGCCCAGTCCATTTATAATGAAATCAAGTAATAAAATCCCATAAGTCGAACAAACGGCAAAATCTAGCTTATTACAGCCTTTTGACAGAAACGTCGAAAAAAACCTTTTCGCTCTTTATTGGTAGTTATGAGGATTTTAATTAATTCATTAATTCAGGTAATTGTGATGATTTTCATGATAATTCCTTCATTATATGCAATAATGATGATAATTAAGATGATTTATTTTCAGACTAATAATGACAATAGAAATAATAATAACATCATTATCATTGTCATTATAATATTTGTTATTGTCATTATTATTTCTAAGATCATCATTATTGCTATTATCATTATGAAAATAGTTATGATGATGAAAAAAGCTATAATAATTTGCATAGTCATCATTACAACTACAATAATGATGATAATAATGATGATAATCATGATAATGACTATAATGATAATCATAAGAATAATGACAGTAATGATAATAATGATGATAATAATTATTATCCAGTCCATTTATAATGAAATAAAGGCCAAAAGTAATAAAATCCCGTAAGTCGAAAGAACGGCAAAATTAAGCGTTTTACAGCCTTTTGAGAGAAACGTCGAAAAAAAACCTTTTTGCTGTTTATTAGTAATTATGAGGATTTTAACATTAATTCAGGGAATTGTGCTGATTTTCATGATGATTCCTTCATTATATGCAATAATGATGATAATTATGATAATGACAATGATAATGACAATAATAATGATAATAATGAGAAAATCATAATTATAAGGATAAATTTGATAATTACTGCAATAATAGCAATCAGCAACTCTATTCCAAAAATTTTCAGACTAATAATGACAATAGAAATAATAACATCATTATCATTGCCATTATAATTATTACTATTTTCATTATTATTTCTAAAATTATCATTATTGCTATTATCATTAAAAAATAGTTATGATGATGAAAATAGCTATGATAATTAGCATAATAATCAATAAGCCTGCAATGATGATGATAGTATTGATGATAATCTTGATGATAATGACTAAAATGATAATAATCATAAGAATAATGACAGCAATGATAATAATGATGATGATAATTATTATCCAATCAATTTATAATTAAATAAAGGCTAAAAGTAATAAAATCCCAAAAGTCGAAAAGACGGCAAAATCTAGCGTATTACGGCCCTTTTCAGAGAAACGTCGAAAAAAAAAATCCGCTTTTTATTGGTAATTATGAGGATTTTAACATTGATTCAGGGAATTGTGATGATTTTCATGATAATTCCTTCCTTATATGCAATAATAATGATAATCATGATGATAATGACAATGATAATGACAATAATAATGATAATGATAAAATCATAATTATAAGGATATTTTCTATAGTTACTGCAATAATAGCAATAATCAACACTATTCCAATATTTTTGAGACTAATAATAATAATAGAAATAATAATATCATTATCATTGTCATTATAATTCGTATTATTGTCATTATTATTTCTAAAATTATCATGATTGCTATTATCATTATAAAAATAGTTATGATGATGAAAATAGCTATAATAATTAGCATAATAATCATTATAACTGCCATAATGATGATAATCATGATGATAATCATGATGATAATGACTATAATGATAATAATCATAAGAATACTGACAGTAATGATAATAATGATGATAATAATGATTATCCAGTCTATTTATAATGAAATAAAGGCCAAAAGTAATAAAATCCCGTAAGTCGCAAAAACGGAAAAATCGAGCCTATTACAGCCTTTTCAGAGAAAAGTCGAAAAAACCTTTTCGCTTTTTTTTGGTAATTATGAGGAATTTAATATTAATTTATGTAATTGTGAGGATTTTCATGATAATTCCTTCCTTATATGCAATAATGATGATAATTATGATTATAATGACAATGATAATGAGAATGATAATGGTAATAATGATAAAATCATAATCATAAGGATATTTTTGATAGTTACTGGAATAATAGCAATAATCAAAACTATCCCAATATTTTTCAGAGTAATAATAACAATAGAAATAATAATATCATTATCATTGTCATTATAATTCTTTTTATATTCATTATTATTTCTAAAATTATCATTATTGCTACTGTCATTATAAAAATAGTTATGATGATGAAACAAGCTATAATAATTAGCATAATAATCATTATACCTGCAATAATGATGATAATGATAATCATGATAATAATGACTATAATCATAATAATCATAAGAAAAATGACAGTAATGATAATGATGATAATAATTATTATCCAGTCCATTTATAATGAAATAAAGGCCAAAAGTAATAAAATCCCCAAAGTCGAAAAACGGCAAAATCTATCGTATTACAGCCTTTTGAGAGAAATCCTTTTCGCTTTTTATTGGTAACTATGAGGATTTTATCATTAATTCATGTAATTGTGATGATTTTCATGATTATTCCTTCATTATATGCAATAATGATGATAATTATGATGATAACAATAATAATGATAATAATGATAAAATCATAATTATAATGTTAATTTTGATAATTACTGCAATAATAGGAATAATTAACTCTATTCCAATAATTTTCAGACTAATAATGACAATAGAAATAATATCATTATCATTGTCATTATAATTATTACTATTGTCATTATTATTTCTAAAATTATCATTATTGCTATTATCATTATAAAAATACTTATGATGATGAAAATAGCTATAATAATTTGCATAGTAATCATTATAACTGCAATAATGATGATAATAATGATGATTATCATGATGATAATGACTATAATGATAATAATCATAAGATTAATGACAGTAATGATAATATTGATGATAATTATTACCCAGTCAATTTATAATGAAATAAAGGCCAAAAGTAATAAAATCTCATAAGTCGAAATAACGGCAAAATCTAGCGTATTACAGCCTTTTGAGAGAAACGTCGAAAAAAAAAACTTTTCGCTCTTTATTGGTAATTATGAGGATTTTAACATTAATTCAGGTAATTGTGATGATTTTCATGATAATTCCTTCATTATATGCAATAATGATGATAATTATGATGATAATGACAATGATAAGGACAATAATAATGATAATGATAAAATCAAAATCATGAGGATAATTTTTATAATTACTGCAATAATAGTAATAATCAACTCTATTCCAATAATTTTTAGACTAATAATGACAATAGAAATAATTATATAAATCATTATAATTGTCAGTATAATTATCACTATTGCCATTATTATTTCTAAAATTATAAATTATTGCTATTATTATTATAAAAATAGTTATGATGATTTAAATAGCTATAATAATTAGCATAATAATCATTATAACTGAAATAATGATGATAATAATGATAATTATGATGATAATTACTATAATGATAATAATCATATGAATAATGAGAATAATGATAATAATGATAATTATTATCCTGTCCATGTATAATGAAATAAAGGCCAAAAGTAATAAAATCCTAAAAGTCGAAAAAACGGCAAAATCAAGCGTATTACAGCCCTTTGAGAAAAACGAAAAAAAACCTTTTCGCTTTTTATTGGTAATTGTGAGGATTTTAACATTAATTCAGGGAATTGTGATGATTTTCATGATAATTCCTTCATTTTATGCATAAATGAGGATAATCATGATGATAATGACCATGATAATAACAATAATAATGATATTGATAAAATCATAATTATAATGATAATTTTCATAATTACTGCAATAATAGCAATAATCAACTCTATTCCAATAATTTTCAGACTAATAATAATAATAGAAATAATAACATCATTATCATTGTCATTATAATCATTACTATTGTCATTATTATTTCTAAAATTATCATTATTGCTATTATCATTATAAAAATAGTTATGATGATGAAAATAGCTATAATAATTAACATAATAATCATTACAACTGCAGTAATGATGATGATAATGATGATAATCATGATGATAATGACTATAATGATACTAATCATCGTTATCATTATAGTCATTATCATCATGACTATCATTATTATCATCCTTATAACAGTTATAATAATTATTATGCTAATTATTATTGCTATTTTCATCATTATAACTATTTATATAATGATAATAGCGATAATGATGATCTTAGAAATAATAATGACAATAATAATAATTATAATGACAATGATAAGGATGTTATTATTATTTCTATTGCCATTATTAGTATGGACATTATTGGAATAGAGTTAATTATTGCTATTATTGCAGTAATTATCAAGATTATCATTATAATTACGTCTTTATCATTATCATTACGTCTTTACCATTATCATTATTATTGTCATTACCATTGTCATTATCTTCATAATTATCATCATTACTGTCAATAATGAAAGAATCATCAGGGAAATCATCCTAATTACCTGAATTAATGTTAAAATCCTCATAATTGCCATCACAAAGCGAAAAGGTTTTTTTTTTTTTTAGACGTTTCTCTCAAAAGGCTGTAAAACGCTAGATTTTGCCGTTTTTTTCGACTTTTGGGATTTTATTACTTCTGGCCTTTATGGACTGAATGGTAATTATTATCATCATTATTATCATTACTGTCATCATTTTTATGATTATTATCATTATAGTCATCATCATCATGATTATCATTATTATTATCATTATTGCAGTTATAATAATTATTATGCTAATCATTATTGCTATTTTTATCATTATAACTATTTATATAATGATAATAGCAATAATGATGATCTTAGAAATAATAATGACAATAATAATAATTTTGATGACAATGATATGATATTATTTCTATTGCCATTATTAGTATGGACATTATTGGAATAGAGTTAATTATTGCTATTATTGCAGTAATGATCAAGATTATCATTATAATTATGACTTGATCATTATTATCATTATTATTGTCATTATCATCAAAATTGTGGGGCAGCGTCGGCGGGGGTGGCAGAGGTGGCGTCCACCCGGAGCGACTGCCCGAGGGTTAACCTCAGGCGGAAAGTCAGGGTGGGGGCTTGGAACGTCTGCTCTTTACGTCAGAATGATCGGTTACCCCTGCTATCGAGAGAACTGGGGAGGCTGAGAGTAGGGGTGGCTTCTCTCTCGGAGGTGAGAAGACCTGGCAGCGGTACGACCAGTGTAGGTGGCTACACCTATTACTGGTCAGGCCGCAGCGATGGTCACCATTTCCAGGGAGTAGCCATAGCTATCCCGGATTGTGCCGGTAACAGGTCCTGTGCCAGTCTCACGGTGCAGCCGTTGGTTAGACACATGGTCCCGCCAACAGTACCCCATGATCCGGCGCAAGGACCTAGTACAAAAGGCGTCAGGACGGGACTCCAGTGCACTGGATAATGTCCAGGTTTCACTACCGTAGAGCAAAACTGGCATTACCAGGGCCCTGAAAACCCGTAGCTTGGTCCTTCTGCACAGGTACTGGCATCTCCAAATACTCTTGCTCAGAGAGTTTATAACCCCTGCTGCCAGGCCAATCCGTCTACTGACTTCCTGGTCTGACAGCCCAGAGTTATGAACTGCACTACCAAGGTATGTAAAGCTCTCTGTGCCCTCAATGTCCTCGCCGCAAGCACGTACCGACTAAACAGGTTCTCCTTGTAAGTTCCCAAAGTCCTGGATCTTGGTCTTGGTCCAGGAGACCTCTAGACCCAAGGGCTTCGTTTCATTACTAAATGCATCGAGGGCCACCACTAAGGTTTCCAAAGACTCAGATAGAATTGCAACATCATCGGCAAAATCAAGGTCTGTAACTTTAATATTACCCAGTGTTGCTCCACAATGACTTTGAACAGTAGCTCTGCCTAGTATCCAGACCATGCAAGTGTTGAAAAGGGTTGGTGCAAGAACACAGCCTTTTCTCACTCCTGAACAGGCCCCCACCACACTTTAAAGCATTTCAGTACCAGTATATAGGTTTGCTATTAGTTTAATAATCCTTGTTGGAATTCCTCTCAGTCTCAGGATCTCCCAGAGTGATTCCCGATGTACTGTATCGAACGCCTTCTTGAGGTCGATGTAGGCTGCAAGCAACCCACGTCCGAACTCACGACGGCGCTCTACAATGACTCGAAGTGCAAGGATACGGTCTATTGTTGACTTACCAGGAATGAATCCGGTCTGGTCTGCTCTAGTCTCTGATGCCTTAGTAGATGGTCTCTGATACGCCTCAGAAGGATGCGGGCAAGAACCTTGCCTGGTACACTGAGCAGTGTGATGCCGCTGTGATTGCTGCAGTCCCATCGGTCCCCCTTCCCCTTCCGGAGAGGGATGGCCACACCCCTCAACAGGTCAGAGGGAACAGTACCGGACTGCAAAATTGCAGCCAGGACAGCATGCAATCCCTGCGCCATAGGTTCACCACCAGTCTTTAACATTTCAGCTGGGATGCCGCAAATACCTGTTGCTTTGCCACTCTTCAGCTTGGAAATCGCCTCCCTAACCTCAGCTAGGGAGGGAGGGTCCTTGCTAATGGGTGGGTCCGGCAGCGGAATCACGACACTACCCATATCCAAGTTAACTGTTAGAGGGTCAACCTGATACAACTGCTCAAAGTATTCAGCCCAACGCTCCCTCATCGCAACAGGATCTGAGACAGTCTGGCCACCCACTAAGCGAACTGCAGTCACCTGTGAAGAGGGCTTGGAGTTCAGTTTTCTCAGGGCTTGGTATGCAGGACGAAGGTCATTTACTAAGAAATGGCCTTCAACCTCCTCAGCAAGATTCCTAATAAACTGTTCCTTGTCCCTTCTTAACAGAGACCGAGTTCTGTGCACCTGAGAACGGTGCAATTCCCGATCCCCTGCCAGACGAGCCGCACGGCAAGCATCAGTGGCTTCTAGTGTCTCCTGAGAGATTGAATTCTGTCTTGCTCTCGGGCGTTCTTGGGCTGCATCAAGCGTTTCACGCTTGAAGGTGTCCCACAGAAGTACAGGGTCCGTCAGATTGTCAAGTGCTGTGAACCGATCAGAGATTGTCTCAGCAAACCTCCGAGCACACTCCCTCTCCTTCAGCCTGTCCAGATGAAACACCCTAGGGTGGTCATTGGGCCGCTGGGGAGTTTTGAAGTGTACCCGGAGGGTAGCCACAACTAATCTATGGTCAGTACCACAGAACTCAGCACTCTTATACACCCTGCACTTCTGGAGGATCCTCCAACGAGTGCTAACGAGAATGTGGTCGATCTCCTTGGTTGCATTACCTGCATCGCTGTACCATGTCCAACGATGTGGGTCTGGGCGCTCGTACCAGAAGCCAAAAATCCTCAATTTCTGGGATCTAGCAAAATCCCGGAAAAGGAGGGAATTCTCGCTGCCGGTATCAACTCCCGAACCATGAGGACCGACTGACATCTCATAGCCAGCTTGATCGCAGCCAGATACTGCATTGAAGTCACCCAGAACAATACCAATATCTCGCCGGGGACAACTGTCTGCCACGGATGCAAGTTTGGCGTAGACCATCTCTTTCACATCAAGTTTACAAACATCGGTAGGAGCGTCCACAGCAGTAAGAGACATGAAGCCCAAAGACAGCTTCAGTCTCATCACCATTATACGCTCATCGACTGGAGTGACCTCTACCACCGAGGGCTGGAGCCTACCGGAGACAGCTATGGCTACTCCCTGGAGATGGTGACCATCGCTGCGGCCTGACCAGTAATAGGTGTAGCCACCTACACTGGTCGTGCCGCTGTCAGGTCTTCTCACCTCCGAGAGAGCAGCCACCCCTACTCTCAGCCTCCCCAGTTCCCTCGATAGCAAGGGTAACCGATCATCCTGACGTAAAGAGCGGACGTTCCAAGCCCCCACCCTGACTTCCCGCCTGAGGTTAACCCTCGGGCAGTCGCTCCGGGTGGACGCCACCTCTGCCACCCCCGCCGACGCTGCCCCACATAAAGGCGGGAGGCTGCAGGACCCTTCATCCACCTGTGGGGTTCCCTAGGGCTTTGCCCCACAAGCTTCATATTAGGCTGGCGGCAGCCAGGACGCAGGCAGGACGAGGAGCTCCCGTTCCTATTCCGCGCCCCAGCAGTCACCCTCCGAACGGGGCCCGCAGCCTGCCTCTCTCGCTGGGTAGGAGGGACATTACACCTCCACCCAGCATTTCCAATTAAGTGTGACGCTGCCAGTGGCTTATTCTCTGGGGGGAGGAGGACTGGCAAGGCCCACCTCCCCCGAGCCACCCATTGACCCCAGGGGGCTTAGGGTCAGGAGTTAGTACAGGGCCAAGGCGTGTCCACACGCCGGTGGGCCATGACCCTGTACCTCTGGGGCCTCCTGCTGCTCCGAGATCCGCTACATTTCAGCCTGGGACCGCAAGGTGCCAGTTTCCATAGGTGGCCACGAGGAGGCACTGCAGAAGTCTCGATGATGGAGAGGATATGAACTGGCAGGGGAAACTTATACAGCGCTGCTCCCTTTTTCGCACAAGGCTAGCCAGCGGTGGCAACTGTAAGCGAGAAGGCATGCAAGCATTAAACACTATATAGGCTACCACATCATCGCTTCTCACCACCATGACAATAATAATGATAATAATGATAAAGTCATCATTATAATGATAATCTTGATAATTACTGTAATAACAGCAATAATTAACTTTATTCCAATAATTTCCATGCTAATAATGGCAATAGAAAAAATAATAACATCATTATCATTGTCATTATAATTATTATTATTGTCATTATTATTTCTAAGATCATCATTATTGCTATTATCATTATATAAATAGTTATAATGATAAAAATAACACTAATAATCAGCATAATAATTATTATAACTGCAATAATGATGATAATAATAATGATAATCATGATCATAATGACTATAATGATAATCATAAAAATGATGACAGTAATAATAATAATGATGATAATAATTATCATTCAGTCCATTTATAATGAAATAAAGGCCAGAAGTAATAAAATACCAAAAGTCGAAAAAATCGTTTTCGCTTTTTAATGGTAATTATGAGAATTTTTACATTAATTCAGGTAATAATGATGATTTCCATGATAATTCCTTTATTATTAACAATAAAGATAATAATTATGATGATAATGACAATGATAATGACAATAATAATGATAATGATAAACTCATAATTATAATGATAATCTTCAAAAGTACTGCAATAATAGCAATAATTAACTCTATTCCAATAATTTCCATACAAATAATGGCAATGGAAATAATATTAACATCATTATCATTATCATTATAATTATTATTATTGTCATTATTATTTTTAAGATCTTTATTATTGCTATTATCATTATATAAATAGTTAAAATAATAAAAATAGCAATAATAATCAGCATAATAATTATTATAACTGCAATAATGATGATAATAATAATAATAATCATGATGATAATGACTATAATGATAATAATCATAATAATCATGATGATAATGACTATAATGATAATAATCATAAAAATGATGGCAGTAATGATAATAATGATGATAATCATTATCATTCAGTCCATTTATAATGAAATAAAGGCCAGAAGTAATCAAATCCCAAAAGTAAAAAAAAGGGCAAAATCTAGCGTATTACACCGTTTGGTAGACACGTCGAAAAAAAACTTTTAACTTTTTAATGTTAATTATCAGGATTTTAGCATTAATCCATGTAATTATGAGGATTTTAGCATTAATCCATGTAATTATGATGATTTCCATGATTATTCCTTTATTATTGACAATAATGATGATAATTATGATGATAATGACAATAATAATGATAAAATCATAATTATAATGATGATCTTGATAATTACTGCAATAATAGCACTAATTAACTCTAATAATGGCAATAGAAATAATAATATCATTATCATTGGCATTATAATTATTATTATTGTCATTATTATTTCTAAGATCATCATTATTGCTATCATCATTATATAAATAGTTGTAATGATAAAAATACCAATAATAATTAGCATGATAATTATTACAACTGCAATAATAATGATAATAATAATGATAATCATAATGATAATGACTATAATGATAATAATCATAAAAATGATGACAGTAATGATAATAATGATAAAATTATCATTCAATCCATTTATGATGAAATAAAAGCCAGAAGTAATAAAATCCGAAAAATCGAAAAAAAAACCCGGAAAATCTTGCGTACTACATCCTTTTGAGAGGAACGTCGAAAAAAACCTTTTCGCTTTTTAACGGTAATTAAGAGGATTTTAACATTAATTAAGGTAATTATGATAATTTCCATGATTATTCATTTATTATTGACAATAATGATATATGTGATGGTAATGACAATGATAATGACCATAATAATGATAATAATGATAAAGTCATAATTATAATGATAACCTTGATAATTACTGCAATAATAGCAATAATTAACTCTATTCCATGAATTTCCATACTAATAATGGCAATGGAAATAAAAACATCATTATCATTGCCCTTATAATTATTATTATCGTCATTATTATTTTTAGATCATCATTATTGCTAGTATCATTATATAAATAGTTATAATGATAAAAATAGCAATAATAATCAGCATAATAATTATTATAACTGCAATAATGATGATAATAATAATGATAATAATGATGACAATGACTATAATGATAATAATCATAAAAATAATAATGATAATAATTATCATATAGTCCATTTATAATGAATCCCTAAGTCGAAAAAACGGCAAAATCTAGCCTTTTGAGAGAAACGTGGGAAAAAAAAAAAACATTTCGCTTTCTAATAGTAATTATGAGGATTTTCACATTAATTCAGGTAATTATGATGATTTCCCTGATGATTCCTTTATTATTGACAATAATGATGATAATTATGATGATAATGACAAGGATAATGACAATTGTAAGGATAATAATGATAAAGTCATAATTATGATGATAATCTTGATAATGAAAAAAAGGCTAAAAGTTTAAAAAAAAAAAAAGAAAACTAAGTCGAAAAAACGGCGAAATCTAGCCTTTTGAGAATATGGTCGAAAAAAAAAAACTTTTCCAGTTTATGGGATGATTATGATGATTTCTGCAATAATTCGGCTGATTATAATGATTTTCATGATAATCCCATTAATAATGACAATAATGATAATTATGACCTTAATTAGGATAATTATGACATTAATTAAGATAATTATAATAAAATTATGATTATAATGATAATTTGCGTAATTAAGGCAATAATAGCAATCATCAACAATACTCTAATGATTTTCATGATAATAGCAATAAGACTAACGATGATGATAATAATTAGAAATAATAATGATAGTAGAAATAATCATAATATCGTTATTATTATTATTATAATTATTACTGTTCTTGTTATTATTTCTAAAATTATCATTATTGTTATTATCATTAACCCAACCTAACCTACCCTAACCTAACCTAACCTAACCTAACCTAACCTTACCTAACCTAACCTAACCTAACCTAACCTAACCTAACCTTACCTAATATAACCTAACCTAACCTAACCTAACCACGTAACGTAACGTAACGTAACGTAAACTAACCTAACCTAGTAACCTGGTAGAATTTGAGCCTAACCTAACCTCCATTAAACTTAATTAATATAAACCTTATGTAAGAAAACGCAATTTGGAGTCTCCTGGTCAAATTTGAGCCTAACCTAACCTAACCAAATTCCAGCTAATGTAGCCTAACCTCCATGAAACTGATTTAATATAAACCTTATGTAAGAAAACGCAATTTGGAGTCTCCTGGTCAAATTTGAGCCTAACTTAACCTAACCTAACCTAACCTAACCTCACCAAATTCAAGCTAATGTAACCTAACCTCCATTAAACTGATTTAATATAACCCTTATGCAAGAAAACGAAATTTGGAGTCTCCTGTTCAAATTTGAGCCTAACCTAACCTAACCTAACCTCACCAAATTCCAGTTAATGTAACCTAACCTCCATTAAACTGATTTAATATAAACCTTATGTAAGAAAACAAGTTTTGGAATCTCCTGGTCAAATTTGAGCCTAACCTAACCTAACCTAAAATAACCTAACCTCACCAAATTCCAGCTAATGTAACCTAACCTCCGTTAAACTGATTGAATATAAACCTTATGTAAGAACACGAAATTTGGAGTCTCCTGGTCAAATTTGAGCCTAACCTAACCTAACCAAACCTAACCTCACCCAATTCCAGCTAAAGTAACCTAACCTCCATTAAACTGATTTAATATAAACTTTTTGTAAAAAAAAAAAAAAAAAAAAAAAAAAAAAAAAGCAAATTTGGTCAAATTTGAGCCTAACCTAACCTAACCTAACATAACATAACCTCACCAAATTCCAGTTAATGTAACCTAACCTCCATTAAATTGATTTAATATAAAACTTATGTAAGAAAACGAAATTTGGAGTCTCCTGGTCAAATTTGAGCCTAACCTAAGTTAACCTAACCTAACCTCACCAAATTCCAGCTAATGTAACCTAACCTCCATTAAACTAATTTAATATAAACCTTTTGTAAGAAAACGAAATTTGGAGTCTCCTGGTCAAATTTGAGCCTAACCTAACCTAAACTAACCTAACCTAACCTCACAATGTTCGAAAAAGCCCTTTTCGAGTTTATGGGATGATTATGATGATTTCTGCAATAGTTCGGCTAATTATGATGATTTTCATAATAATCCCATTAATAATGACGATAATAATGATAATTATGACATTAATTTGGATAATTAATAATAGCAATCATCAACAATACTCTAATGATTTTCATGATAATAACAATAAGACTAACGATGATGATAATAATTAAAAATAATAATGATAGTAGAAATAATCATAATATCGCTATTATTGTTATTATAATTCTTACTGTTGTAAATATTTCTAAAATTATAATTATTGTTATTATCATTATAGAAATAGTTATAATGAGGAAAATGACTTTAATGATTTAGATAATAGCTCGTATAATGATTATATTAAGGGTAATTATGGCGATAATTACAATGATAATGATAATGATGATATTAATGCTATTAATGATAATAATGATGATAATAATCATAAAGCCCATACAATATGAAAAAAGGCTAAAAGTATAAAAAAAAAAAAAAAACAAAGTCGAAAAAACGGCGAAATCTAGCGATATATAGCCTTTTGAGAATATGGTCGAAAAAAAACCTTTTCGAGTTTATGGGATGATTATATTGATTTCTGCAATAATTCGGCTAATTATGATGATTTTCATGAAAATCCCATTATTAATCATGATAATGATAATAATGACATTAATTAGGATAATTATAATAAAATGATAATTACAATGATAATTTGCGTAATTAAGGCAATAATAGCAATCATCAACAATACTCTAATGATTTTCATGATAATAACAATACGACTAACGATAATGATAATAATTAGTAATAATAATGATAGTAGAAATAATCACAATATCACTATTATTATTATTATAATTATTACTGTTGTTGTTATTATTTCTAAAATTTCTAAAATCATTATTTTTATTATCATTATAGAAATAGTTATAATGAGGAAAATGACATTAATAATTAAGATAATAGATCTTATAATGATTATATTAAGAGTAATTATGGCGATAATTACTGTAATGATGATAATGATGATGTTAATGCTATTAATGATAATAATGATGATGATAATAATCATAAAGCCCATCCATAGTTAAAATAAGGTTAAAGTATAAAACAACCCAAAGTCGAAAAAACGGTGAAATCTATTGATATATAGCCTTTTGAAAATATGGTCGAAAAAAAACTTTTCAAGTTTATGGGATGATTATGATGTTTTCTGCAATAATTCGTCTAATTATGATGATTTTCATGATATTCCAAATAGTAATGACGATAATAATAATAATTATGACATTAATTAGGATAATTAAAACATTAATTAGGATAATTATGACATTAATTAGGATAATTATGACATTAATTAGGATAATTATAATAAAGTGATAATTATAATGATAATTTGCGTAATTAAGGGAATAATAGCAATCATCAACAATACTCTAATGATTTTCATGATAATAACAATAAGACTAACAATGATGATAATAATTAGGAATAATAATGATAGTAGAAATAATCATAATATCGCTATTATTGTTGTTATAATTATTACTGTTGTTGTTATTATTTCTAAAATTATCATTATTGTTATTATCATTATAGAAATAGTTATAATGAGGAAAATGACATTAATAATTAAGATAATAGCTTTTATAATGATTACATTATGGGTAATTATGGCGATAATTACTATAATGATGATAATGATGATGTTAATGCTATTAATGATAATAATGATGATGATAATAATCATAAAGCCCATCCATAAGGAAAAATTGGGGGAAAAAAACAAAGTCGAAAAAACGGTGAAATCTAGCAATAATTTGTTCGAATATGTTCGAAAAAAAACCCTTTCCGAGTTTATGGGGTGATTATGATGATTTCTGCAATAATTCGGCTAATTATGAAGATTTTCATGATAATCCCATTAATAAAGACGATAATAATGATAATTATAACATTAATTAGAATAATTATATTAAAATGATAATTATAATGATAATTTGCGTAATTAAGGCAATAATAGCAATCATCAACAATACTCTAATGATTTTCATGATAATAACAATAAGACTAACAATGATGATAATAATTAGAAATAATAATGATAGTAGAAATAATCATAATATCGTTATTATTGTTATCATAATTATTACTGTTGTTATTAATTCTAAAATTATCATTAAGGTTATCATTAACTTAACCTAACCTAACCTAACCTAACCTAACCTAACCTAACCTGACAGCCTAACCTAACTTAATCTAATCTAATCTCAACTAATCTAATCTAACCTAACCTCACCAAATTCCAGCTAATTTAAACTAATCTCCATTAAACTGATTTAATATAAAACTTATGTAAGAAAACGAAATTTGGAGTCTCCTGGTCAAATTTGAGTCTAACCTAACCTATCCTCCATGAAAGTGATTTAATATAAATGGGCTGGATAATAATTATTATCATCATTATTATTATTACTGTCATTATTCATATGATTGTTATCATTATAGTCATTATCATCATGATTATCATCATTATTGCAGTCATAATGGTTATTATGCTAATTATTATAGCTATTTTCATCATCATAACTATTTTTATAATGATAATAGCAATAATGATAATTTTAGAAATAATAATGACAATAGTAATAATTATAATGACAATGATAATGATATTATTATTTCTATTGTCATTATTAGTCTGAAAATTATTAGAATAGAGTTGATTATTGCTATTATTGCAGTAATTATCAAAATTATCATTATAATTATGATTTTATCATTATTATCATTATTATTGTCATTATCATTGTCATTATCATCATAATTATTATTGCATATAATGAAGGAAATATTATGAAAATCATC
This sequence comes from Penaeus vannamei, assembly GCF_042767895.1. NCBI lineage: Eukaryota > Metazoa > Arthropoda > Malacostraca > Decapoda > Penaeidae > Penaeus > Penaeus vannamei. The sequence continues at coordinate 22,674,971 of NC_091562.1, forward strand.
ACAATTACCTAAATGAATGTTAAAATCCTCATAATTACCAAGAAAAAGCGAAAAGTTTTTTTGACGTTTCTCTCAAAAGGCAAAATACGCTAGATTTTGCCGTTTTTTCGACTTTTGGGATTTTATTACCTTTGGTCTTTATTTCATTATAAATGGACTGGATAATAATTATTATCATTATTATCATTACTGTCATTATTCTTATGATTATTATCATTATAGTCATTATCATCATGATTATCATTATTATCATCATTATTGCAGTTCTAATGATTACTATGCAAATTATTATAGCTATTTACATCGTTATAACTATTTTTATAATGATAATAGCAATAATGATAATTTTAGGAATGAAAATGACAATAGTAATAATGATAATGACAATGATAATGATGTTTTTATTATTTTTATTGTCATTATTTTTTCTGAAAATGATTGGAATAGAGTTGATTATTGCTATTATTGCAGTAATTATCAAAATTATCCTTATGATTATGATTTTATCATTATCATTATTATTGTCATTATCATTGTCATTATCATCATAATTATCATCATTATTGCATTTCATGAAGGAATTTCATGAAAATCATCAAAATTACCTGAATTAATGTTAAAATCCTTATAATTACCAATGAAAAGCGAAAAGGATTTTTTTTTCAACGTTTCTCTCAAAAGGCTGTATGTAATACGCTAGTTTTTGCCGTTTTTTCGACTTATGGGATTTTAATACTTTTGGCCTTGATTTCATTATAAATGGACTAGATAATTATTATCCTCATTATTATCATTACTGTCATTATTATTATGATTATTATCATTATAGTCATTATCATCATGGTTATCATCATTATTATCATCATTATTGCAGTTATAATGATTATTATGCTGATTATTATAGCTATTTTCATCATCATAATTTTTTTTATAATGATAATAGCAAAAATGAAAATTCTCGAAATAATAATGACAATAGTAATAATTATAATGGCAATGATAATGATATTATTATTTCTATTGACTTTATTAGTCTGAAAATTATTGGAATAGAGTTGGTTATTTCTATTTTTGCAGTAATTATCAAAATTATCATTATAATTATATCATCATTATTAACATTATTTTTGTCCTTATCATTGTCATTATCATCATAATTATCATCATCATTGCATATAATGAAGGGATTATCACGCAAATAATCACAATTACCTGAATCAATGTTAAAATCCTCATAATTACCAATAAAATGCGAAAAGTTTTTTTTATGTTTCTCTCAAAAGGCTTAATACGCTAGATTTTGCAGTTTTTGCGACTTTTGGGATATTAATACTTTTGACCTTTATTTCATTATAAATGGACTGGATGATAATTATTATCATCATTATTATCATTACCGTCATTATTCTTATGATTATTATCATTATTGTCATTATCATCATGATTATCATCATTATTAATATCATTATTGCAGTTATAATGATTATTATGCTAATTATTATAGGTATTTTCATCATCGTAACTATTTTTTATAATGAAAATAGCAATAATGATAATTTTAGAAAAAATAATGACAATAGTAATAACTATAATGACAATGATAATGATCTTATTATTATTTCTATATTCA